>NC_142934.1:5685663-5715663 GCF_046866305.1 Octopus bimaculoides | reverse complement strand
TGCTTCTTAATTATGGTAAATAATTTTTTCAAATGTTGACATAATATTATAACTTTGTAGAGACGGATTTAATGGACTAAGTAGATACCACGATTGGCATTTATTTTATTGAACAATAGGGAATGAAAGGATGGTATTGATTCATAAATACTTGTAACTGGGGACTTAGAAATCCGTAAGTAAACATTCCAAAGTAATTATGGTGACATTCCATCGTTTTTGCCCCCGCCCAAGATTCTAATCTTGATATATAAAAATCTCCAACCACAACGATAGAATGTGAATCAATTGTAGCGCATTACCGTTATGCATTTAATTGTTTCCCAAAGCTAAGTTGACCCTGATGGGATTTGAACCAAGGACAGATGACGAGATCAAATAATGGCTTCTAATTTTGGCACAAAACCATCAGTTTTAGGGGACGAGGTAAGTCGGTTACTTCAACGCTATTACTCAACTGGTACTTATTTTATCTACCTCGAAAAGGCGCGTGGCTTAGTGAAGGCGCGTGGCTTAGTGAAGGCGCGTGGCTTAGTGGTTAGGGCATTCGGCTCACGATTGTAAGGTCGTGAGTTCAATTCCCGGCGACGCGTTGTGTCCTTAAGCAAGACATTTTATTTCACGTCACTCCAGTCCACTCAGCTGGCAAAAATGAGTAGTACCTGTATTTCAAAGAGCCGGCCTTGTCACACTATGTGTCACGCTGAGTCTCCCTGAGAACTACGTTACGGGTACACGTGTCTGTGGAGTACTCAGCCACTTGCACGTTAATTTCACGAGCAGGCTGTTCCGTTGATCGTATCAGCTGGGACCCTCGTCGTCATAACCGACGGAGTGCTCCTTTTATCTCGAAAACATGACAGGCAAAGTCGACCTCGGCAAGATTTGAGCTCAGAACGTAAACTTGAACGAAAAACCGCTTAGCATTTTGTCCGGCTTGCTAACGATACTGCCAGCTCGCTGCCTTACAACGAAATCAAATATCAAAATGCATTTCTCTGCTCCAGCTACTTCGTCTACTTAGCCTTTTTTCTGTCTTATGTATCACATGTGACACACAGGACATAATGCCCTGCCGTTCTTATATCATATATGATATACACTCCCAATTTTTTTCAAACACCAGAATAACTTGGGACTTATGAAAGGAAAGCTTTATATTATTCAGAACCTATGAAACGAGGATTAGCTAAAAGGCTGAAAACAATCATGGACGTTTATGAAAATGTTTTAGACTAGGAAAGGGTTAATTACAAGTAGATGAGTACTATTGATTAAGTCAGCGCCTTGCTTTGCGAAACTCCTGTCTAATATAATTTTTTTAAGAACATCGAGAATGTGTTAATTGCACATATCTGCCTTAGGACCCCGTTCTAGGGTTTTCTGTAGGAGCTTACTCCCTCAGCCGTTTTTTAAACGCTCAATAAATTACACGTCAAGGCCACAGAGGTTTACTATTATTGTGGATATGGTTTGTACAGAGTTCATCCTACTCTCTCGTCCTTCAGACATGTATTAGTCTGAAGGACGCAGCAGTTATCAAGATGAAGGATTTGTATGGAACAGCTAAAGAGCTGACGGGATTCGTGTCTGCTGTTTAAAATATAGTGTCATTGTGCTAAGTTAAGAGGGACTGTTACTTAAATACAACAGATACTATAGAATAATAGTAAATCCCTGGTGATTCTATTTCAGAAACTGCGTCTGATTTGAGGTTCATACCATTCCCTGGCGAGTTTTGCGCGTTTATGTAATTATATAATCATTTTTAGAAATATACCGACATGTATAATTCTATTTAGGAATAAAGAGCTGATAGAAAGGAGAACAACAGGTTAAATCTGCAAACAAATTGGAAAATAAATGCAGAGATAACTATACAAGTATTTAACATCAGACGTTTTATTTTGACATCAATTCCGCTCTTGTAGTTTCACCATCAAAAGTATTATGTATGTTAATGTCGAGGAATAATAACAATTGTCTACTTTTGGAAAAGGAAATGGTAGGACAGGTGTATTGTGAAGAAGGAAACTACTGCCGTCTGTGATAACTGCTGCAGTAAAATATAAAATGAAACCAAAAAATATGCGAGACCAGTTTAACGGATAGCTTCCAGTTGCCTCTTCAATTGTCGATATTTTTTAGTATGTTTGCGCATGTGTGCCGGTGTGTGTTCTGTATGTGTGTGCCGGTGTGTGATGTGTGTGTGTGTGTGTGTGTGTGTGTGTTTGTGTATTTGTGTGTATAATCAGTAGTTAGTTCTGTACAACAGAAGGCTTTTCAGAAGAATGATGTGGCATAATTCCAATTTCAATGTACTTATTAATGAAAGGTAAACACTCTGACATCAACTGCAGTAAAACAGCCGGAAATGCACCATTATTATTATTATCATCATCATCATCATCACCATCATCATCATCATCATCATCATCATCGTCATCGTCGTCGTCGTCGTCATCATCATCATCATCATCAACATCATCGTCATCATCATCATCATCATCATCATCATCATCATCATCATCATCATCATCATCATCATCATCATTATTATTTTCAAAGTATAGAAAAAAATATTGTTTCCGTTCGTTAAGCATTGTTTGCTTTCTTTTTTTTCTTTTTTTTTTATTTATTTCGTGGTAGTCTTGCTTTCAGCTCCGTTTGCTTTGAAATAATAGCGAGACGAATGCAGCAGAATTTTTTCGGGGAATATTGTTATATTTTAATAACATAAATAGCCACGGTATTTTCCCAGAGGTTCGTCATTAAGACAAAAAAAAACGTCTGGTTTTGATGAATGATTTCACAATTTCTTTCTGTTGCCATCGTCGATTGTGGCAAACCGTCGATTGCGGCGAGGCGGGTTCCAACTGATCCGATCGACGGAACAGTGTGCTTGTGAAATGAGTGGCTGAAATGAGTGGCTGAAATGAGTGGCTGAAATGAGTGGCTGAAATGAGTGGCTGAAATGAGTGGCTGAAATGAGTGGCTGAAATGAGTGGCTGAAATGAGTGGCTGAGCACCCCATAGACATTGCATACCCTTAACCTAGTTTCCAAGGAGATTTAGCGTGACACAGAATGTGACATGGATGGCCTTTTGAATTACACATACAACTCATTTTTGCCAGCTGAGTGGACTGGAGCAACGCGAAATAAAATGTCTTGCTTAAGGACACAATGCATCACTGGGAATTGAACTCACAACCTTATGATCGTGAGCCGAATGCCCTAACCACTGAGCCAGCATCTTCACAGATGCATTATATTCTTTTCTACAAAAGGCACAAGGCCCGAAATATTGGGGGAAAGGGCCAGTCGATTACATCGACTCCAGTGCGTAACTGGTAATTAATTTATCGACCCCGGAAGGATGAAAGGCAAAGTCGACCTCGGCGGAATTTGAACTCGGAACATAAAGACAGGCGAAATACTGCTAAGCATCTCGCCCGGATTGCTAACGATTCTGCCAGCTCGCCGCCTTCACATATGCATTATAATGATAACCATCGTGCAGGTTGTTTAGCAATCGACAACACCAACATCGCCATGACAGTTTCTTCATAAGTCCAGGGCCGATGACACGACAAAGGATACCGTGGAACTGCGTCGTGCTAAACTTTCATTGGTCGAATGTACCTACATTACGCGGATGTCTTCTATAACAGAGAATACATACTTTATACTTTATTGTGTATTGTGTTTCATAGATATGAAACTTCGACTGTAAAATAACATATATTTAATATTCTCATTTCATGTAATACCAGAAAATAATTTATATGTAATCAAATTACCAGTTAATCGTTTCCGCTCTTTTCTACCTGTTCATAGTCAGGTAACTGGAGATTAGAATATTTTTTGCTTCGTGTAAATGAGTCTTGCCTATTATTTCAGTAATGTTTCTACAGAAGAATTACATTTCTGAGAGAAAAAAATATAATAAATATCTTTATCGTGAAACGAAATGTATTCTTTAAGTATGAGCTTATGTTCAACTGAAACAGCCAACGTGGGAGCTTGTACGTAATCTTTCAGCTGGTAAAAAACCGTGGCGTTTCCCCACAAATGGGGAATTTTGCAGTTAGAGTTTTTGTCTGTTTTCTTTTTTCCTCTGTGACTGTGCGTTATTTTTATGGCTATTATTTACACGCTTGTCTTTGTATTATCCTAAACGTTTTTCACCACTCGTGTGGCTAATAAAGAAAGAATCATTATTATTATTATTATTATTATTATTATTATTATTATTATTATTATTATTATTATTGTTGTTGTTGTTATTGTTATTATTATTATTATTGTTGTTGTTTTTGTTGTTGTTGTTGTTGTTGTTATATGTTTGACATTTGCTTTATATTTGTACAAGTTGACTCCAAGTCTCACCAGACACCTCGAGAGACAAGTTAGAAGTTCATGTTGGTGTTATGCCTAGGGTGGTATATATTTGGTTTTGCACAGAGTGTTGTTCTAGAGAATGTTTAAGAAACCATAAGAAGATCATGTGTTTGTTTTAAAATTTGGAATTACGTAGACAGTATTTTATGTAGTATATGGGTTGTTCCCATGAGCACTATCTTTTGAATTTCTGCCATTTTAGGGTTTCCTGGTATCTGAGCTAGGTAGGAATCAGTCCCTTTTGCTATCATTCATGGAGCATCTATGACAACCGGTATTGTTTTAATCTTGAGGTTCCACATTTTGCCAATTTCTATTTCAAGATCTTTGTACTTGCTCCGTTTTTGGTAGGTCTTGATAGATACGTTTATATCGATTGGGACAGTCATACCAATGAGGAGGCATGGTTTTTTTGTCTGTAGTAGTAGTAGTAGTAGTAGTAGTAGTAGTAGTAGTAGTAGTAGTAGTAGTAGTAGTAGTAGTAAATAGCTAGATAGATATACTATTAAAAAGATAACACAAAATTCAGATGCTTTCCAATTTCAAAACATCATTATCAGATGAATAAAAAGTTGGTGCCTGAAGAATAAACAGCGATAGATTTAAACCATTTCAGCATTTCTTTTTTTTTTTTTCCTTTATAGGTTCAGAAAGAAGTTAATAACACAGGTTAAATAAATAAATAAATGTCTTCAACTGAGTAGAAAAATCTTGTTATATTCGATCTTTCGTTAAAACTACAAAAAGGGGAGTACATATTCCAGTATCAATTGATTTCGTTTTTTGTGCCAAAGACACTTAACGCTCATCAGCTAAGATTACTACGTAAACTATTTTTAAAAATAAGTATATATTAGATATATATGCTTTCACACAATCTCCGTCTACCAAGTCCACTTACAAAGAATTAGTAAGGCTGAGGTTATACTACATAACATTACCCAAGGTACGTACCGTGCAAAGGAATTGAACCAGAAAACATGTTGTTACGAAGCAAGCTTCTTAACCACACAGCCAGACATGCCTACCTCTATACATATAATGCCTAAGTGTCTGTGTGTGCGGGCATGCGTGGAAAAGTATGGTTAGCTGTGATAGCCGACGTGTATTTGGCAGCGAACACATAGATATAGGCAGCTGTCTGGAACGATGTTTTGGAGTGTTAATTCTGGGTATGAAGAGATTTGCCGCAACACATGTTTTCTAAAAGTAATTAGTTTACATGCAATTTTATCTTATTATACCTGTTACCACGTATTAATGTATCTGTGTCAGTGGAAAATATATTTTTGTGTGTGTGTGTGTGTGTGTGTATAACGATATGTGTTGATCTGAAACAGACTTGGAACGAGTTCTATCAGGTATTTTTTATCAAGCACCAACAAGAAACTGCTTCGTTAGTTTTATTATATATATGTGTGTGTGTATGTGTGTATGTTTGTGTGTGTGTGTGTGTGTGTGTGTGTGTGTGTATGTATGTATGCCGCTATGTATACATACAAGTAAAAAGGAAAAAGGAATTTTCATACACATGTGTATGTATACAGAAATATATATATGTATATATATATGTATATATATATATATATATATATATATATATATATATATATATATATATATATATATATATATATATATATATATATACCACTGTACATGCATATAAATGTGTGTCTAAATACTCATAAGAATATTCATGTCATGTATTTACAGGTGAATTAACTACTGCATGTGTGTGTGTGTGTGTGTGTGTGTGTGTGTGTGTGTGTGTGTGTGTGTGTGTGTGTGTTTGTGTGTGTGTACACGTGTGTGGAAGCTTGTACTGCAATAGAATATATTTATCCCTATCTATTCTCTCGCTCTATATTCTTGACACTCATTCAAAAACGAATTTGGCCGAATAACCCTTTTATCGATCGGTCGGTAAGGTAAAAAAAAAAGAAAAGAATAAAAACCGGACGAAAAATGTACAAAAAATATGCATTTAAATACATTCATACATTTATACATATTTATACATATATTCATACGTACATACATGTATATATACATATACATATATGTATAAATATAAATATGTATATATATATATATATATATATATATATATATATATATATATATATATATATATATATATGCATATAAATATACGTATATATATATATACATATATACATACATACATACATACACACACACATATATATTCGCATATGTATGTAAATGAAAAAGAAATAAACAATTCAACAAACACATGGAAAATGAGAAATAAATGCAATGACAAGTATAGACGCTTTTAACAGACTTGTTGGCTGTGAGACAATGTAAATATCAACCATGTTTGGCTTCATACCATTTTTTAATGGTTCCTTATATGCTTCTCTCTAAAGGCATTAAAATTGTATTGATCTTTAGCGATATACAAATACAGTATTATGTTGAAACCAATTGGCTTATTGGACTTCCACTGTATATCTCGTCTGTATCTTGTTGTTAATTCGCTGATCAACTTCCATTGAGATGATCTCTGATCAAAGGTTTTCTAGCTATCACTATCAGCCGTTTAAAGGTTTATAGATCTGCATTTTCTAATCTGCTGTTTTATTCATCGAAGCCCCACTCAAATTACACCTTGCAGTATGATTTGTGCGGTACTTCGATGGAAAGGTCACATTAAGGTGCTGCTGATCTCCGTTTCCGAATGCTGGAGTCGATGTCTCACCGGGCGGTAAATCTGCTCTTTAAATCTTCCGTTCCCTTCAACTGCAACATCAGAGACACTCCAGGGTCACCCACTGCTGCGGGCGACTGAAACGCCCGCACAGCAGCACGAGGTTTGTTGAATTAGATGTTGTGGCTCTGAGCCAGATGTTTCATCCTCCAAATTGCTTGAATTTGCTGAGTCACTCCTCCTCTCCATTGAGCTAAATGTAATGGCTTGTTTTAACCAGTGGCTTATAACAATTTTCTGGCAACATCATTTCTCTCCTTCGCAGCTAGTCCAAGACCCCTGAGCACCAAATGAACCCTACTTCCAATAAATCCTCTAACATATATCTCTAAAGGAAGGCATACTTTCTAACACTACAGCCGTTGTTTCCAATGTAAACACTATACCCACACCGCTATATTCAAGTCTTTACTCATTTATTGAAAGGCTTCTCTCTACATTATTAACTAGGCGTAGGAGTGGCTATGTGGTAAGTAGCTTGCTTACCAGCCACGTGGTTCCGGGTTCAGTCTCACTGCGGGGCACCTTGGGAAAGTGTCTTCTACTATAGCCTCGGGCCGACCAAAGCCTTGTGGGTGGATTTGGTAGACGGAAACTGAAAGAAGCCCGTCGTATATATGTATATATATGTGTATGTGTGTGTGTGTGTGTGTGTGTGTGTGTGTCCCTCCAACATCGCTTGACAACCGATGGTGGTGTGTTTACGTCCCCGTAACTTAGCTTGTGTGTTTTTTAACCAACCCCGTGATAAACGGAGATAGATGCCTTTTATTAATTATAATTCTCTTACTCACATGAAAGGATTTTCTCAATTCAACAACGCTAGTTTAACCTTTGTCTTACCAACATGTGTAGTCTCTTTAGATTCCTTGTATCCACAGTAAAACATTTCAAAGGCTGTCTAAACGTTTTTCAGGTCATTCGGGAAATTAATCTTCATGTATTAATGTTCGTCCGTTGAAAAGAAAGTCGATACACAAGTCATTAACAATTCTTGAGGTGAGCTAATTAGATTGATAAAATAATTCCAATAATAACGTATTGGTTATTAGTACAAGGGTTCTGAATTCATATTTTGTCAGAAATGCTTCTCCTATCTCTGAAATTCAACAAGATTTAATTTACTTGTCTCCACTTATCTTTCCGCATGATACACAACTGAGATCTTACGAGTGTTAACTGTTTACAAACAGCGAAAAGCCTTCTGTATACTTGTTCAATTGGAGAAAGATATTTGCTGTACGGAAGACAAATCGTACGAAACAGTAGAATTGCTACCGCTAGTATGCAATCTACTCTTTGTTGTGGTTTAAAATTCAGTTTACAGTTATTGTCATTGAAGTGTGTGTGTGTGTGTGTGTGTGTGTGTGTGGGTGTGTGTGTGTGTGTGTGTGTGTGTGTGTGTGTGTGTGTGTGTGTGTGTGTTTCAAAGTATATTCTATTCAGATTAATTTTACGCCGCCCCCAACACAGGTGGCCGAAATAGAATTCCTCCGAAGGATATTTGGAGCAACGTTGCTCGACAGGTGGCGTACTTCGAGCCACTACTTCAATGCTTTGCGAAGTCACAGTTCCTGTATTATGGACAGGTGATTAGAATGTCGCAGAAAAGAATTGCAGGCCGAGTCAACCGGTAGAAGACCAAGAAGGAGACCAAGAACTGACGGTGGGATAACATCCATTGTCTCAGTTGGTCGCACTTGGGATCCAGCCAGGAAGGTAGTGACGCTTGTTTCTGATTGGACCTTATAGAGGTGGTGCTTTGGGAGCTAATGGATGGATGGATGACTGCATGGATGGATGGATGGATGGATGGATGGATGGATGGATGGATGGATGGATGGATGGATGGATGGATGGATAGAACGATGGAAAAAGAGGAAACCTAGCAGTAGATTTGATTAGATGTAAATATAGTTATCAGTGAACTAAAAAAGAAGTCTTGTAGACTCTCCTTAAATTTTTGCTTGTCAGAAAAGTCGGTCAGATACGACAGAAGCTGAAAAGCGTGAAATCTGCTTTATTTATTTATTTATTTTGTAGTCTAAACGAATTCCACATAAGAGCTCAAACATTTCGAAGTTCAATATTAAAAATAAAATTCAAGTTAAACTGACACAAGCTGAGTATAATATTAAGAATGGTGGAATGAAATCTCTTTGAATAACCGATATATGTCTTTTTCTTTGCATTATGACAGTAAAGACAGTAAAGAATTCTACGAATATTAGAAGTGCAAAAATATATTCCAAATTATTGATTTTGCGGTTTTCCGGCTTCTGTCAGATCTGTCGGGTGTTTTTTTTTCTTATTTCGATTAGTATAAAAAGAGGCACAATCCGCTGCAACGCAAAGAGGAGGTTGTTGGTAATGCTATATTTCAATGTGATGCCATGATTTGTCTCTAATCTTACATCATGAGAGAATTAAGTAATTTTGTTTTTTGTCTGTCTGACGTCTACACTTCTGGTCTCAAATCCATATGTTAGAGTGGATATAAAGATATACTATCCGTTATATCCGTTAGTCTTCTAGGAATTTGTTATGTATTACTGTTAGGTGACTCGTTTTAATCCAAGAAATAGATAATCTGTCACGGGTCTTGAATAAAGCTGCCGGAGAACTGGTCATGTATTTGTGCGTGTGTGCGTGTGTATGTGTACGTGTATGTGATTGTGTGTGTGTGTGTGTGTGTGTGTGTGTGTGTGTGTGTGTGTGTGTGTGTGTGTGTGTGTGTGTGTGTTTCTGCTTAAGTATACGACTTATAACTTTTATTCACATAGCTCCAAAAGGAACACACAGCCCAAAATTATATAAGGACAGAAAATTTAAAAAATAAGTCTCATATATATATATATATATATATATATGTGTGTGTGTATGTGTATGTATGTCATTGTTCAGTTTCATTTCAACTTTTCAAGCCATAGAGAAAGACCCAGGTTCAAACCCAGATCCAAGATCCCTTCTTTGGAATTTCAACATCAACAGGGTATTTTTGCATATATGTATATATGTACTACGTACATATGTATGTATGTATGTATGTATGTATGTATGTATATGTGTGTATGTATGTATGTATGCATATATGTATGTATGCATATATGTATGTATGTATGTACGTACGCACGTATGTATGTATGTATGTATGTATGTATGCATGAAATCTCTTTACTAGGATTTATATTTTCTGAAGCATAATTCTCTGAACGTGAAACTCACTGGAATTTCATAATGCACGCCATTGTGTTATAAACGTTACTTTACTATCAGAAAATATTGTTCTTCGATATAAACAGTAATATTAATGATTCGCATCGTTTTCTTCACAACAAAATCAATTCTGTTATTTTGACGAAAAGAAAGAATTCATGACAAAACCACTTTTTTTCCAAACTACAAGACAAACAATATGGATGATCGGGATCAGGTGAAATTTCTTTCTCTTTAAGCAACTTATTTCAGTGGCTTATATATTAAGAATCAAATCAAGAATTCACAGACACACACACATTTATGTAATGTATGTGTGTGCATGTATGCGGCTTTCGGTGCGAATGTTTTTTGTTTTTTTATACGGTGCCGTTTTTACAGTCCTGTAAACAATAATAATGGTATTTTTACATAAGCCTAAAACTTATGGGATCACCGTGCAATGACGAAGGCAAATAGTATAATAAAGGGGCATATAAGCCTTCTTTTTCCCGTCAAGGGCTTATATGGCCCTTTATCAGACTATTTTCCTTAGTCATTGCACGGTGATCGCCATAAGCTTTAAGCTTATAAAAAAGTACCATATATATATATATATATATATATATATATATATATATAAACGAATAATTGTATTCTTGGGAATAGAAATTTCCCTTATGAATTTTTTTACACACTGGCTTCCTGATAAAATTCTTGTAAAAGATTTTTATCCTTTTTTGTATTTATATATATATATATATATATATATATATATATATAAACATGTGAAAGTGCATGTGTGTATATATATGTGTGTGAGTGTACATATATAATACCTACACAATCTCACACTTGCAGGCAAGCACACACACATATTTAGAAATATATGCATACGTGTATGTATGTACACGTCTTCTTTTTGGTTGATTTTGATCTCTCTTTCTATCTATCTATCTGTCTCTATCTCTCTCCCTCACTCATTCCTTGTCTCTCTGTCTCTCTCTCTCTCTCTCTCTCTATCTCTCTCTATCTCTCTCTCTCTTTCATTCGCTATTTCTCTCTCTTCCTGTAATATATTATTCTTTCTGTCAGTTCCATGCTACATATGTGTGTGCATGAGTGAGAAAGAGGGTGTCAATATGTGCGTGTGCGTGTGTGTGAGTGTGTGTGTCCATGTGTGTGTGTGTGTCCATGTGTGTGTGTGTGTATTATCACCATAAGTCATGCTTTTTTCTCTATTCCTCTAACTCACTCAAATTCTTCGTTCTCTTCTTCTCACTCTCTCCGTATCTCCGCGTTTCTCTTTCATTGGACATTTCGCATCAGTTTTGGAGTCTCTTATTATTTATTTGCTTGTTTATCAATTCTTGATTTCATCGTTGTTTCCAAACCGCTGAAATTCTGGTGATTAAAGGAAAAGAATTTTCACGTGATCATATATTTTGTTCGTTCGTCTTGTTGATTCAAAACGACAGTTTTTGTTGCCAATGTTTCCTTGAAAAACGATTGCATTGATTTAGCTATCAAGAAAACTATACGAACCATTTATATTTCCTTGGATAGAGAAAACATCCTTTACTTACAGTAGACTAACTTTCATAACACAATGATATAAATTTTGAGGTAGCTATGACAATTGATTTTATTCTGCTTTCACTTACACGTGACTGACGTTGTAGAATGGCTATGATGGGCTTGTTAAATTGTCAGTCTTTCTTTTCATGAATGCTATAATTGTATATTCCATTATTCGTATCCTTACTGAGTTTTAGACCAAAACATCGAAATCTAAATGCAACCAACTCCGCTTCAGATTTTATGCTAAAGGCATACGGATCCCTTCGTACATTGAAGTACGCCATTGGCATTTCACGTACGTTGTTTAATTTCCAATAGAAATTTCTTAGCTATTCACAAAGCCTTATTTTTTTCCGATGCAGAGGATGTAGACGATTTGATCGAATAGATCGTCTCTGACACCGGATTGGTTCTTTATTTTATTGGCCCCGTGGGGATGAAAAACAACTGAGAACTAAATTTATCGTAACTTAATCTACTGCAGATATATACCGCAAATGGTTGCTAATAATCTCCAAAGTGCAATTCTGGAACAGTCGAGCGAGAAATGAAGAGCCTTGCCCAAGGGCAAAACGTGGTGCCCAGCCGTGAATCGAACCTATGATTCAAGGATATCAAACACATTCTTGGAAGCTGGGACGTGAATATTTAATGACTTGTAGGGACGCGGTGTTTCGTTATGCAACCATGATATGCTACAAAGTGTATTAAATGCTTTTAGAAGTCAACTTTGTCCAATGGTTTCATAACCAAATACGGTGTCCCTACAAGTCATTGATGTTTACATACCAGCTTCCGAAATTGCGTTTGATGTGTAAAATTGGTGTTCAAATTTCGCCGAGGTCGACTTTGCTTTTCATCCTTACGGGGCCGATAAAATAGGTACCAGCTGAGCAGTGGGGGTGGGTCGATGTAATAGAAACTGCTGGCCTCTCTCGAAACTGGTGGCCTTGTGCCAAAATTTGAAACCAGTATGTAAAATTGGTATATTCGATAACGTTACACTGTTGTATTTAGGGGCTATTTAAGCAACGTGTTCGTGGATAATTAAGGGGTTAGATAGGGGCTGATGAAGGAGCAAAACCCCACGAAATATTGCATGTAGACCCATTACCCTTTTTTCATCTTCCATGCCATTGTTTGTTTACATCTGGCATCTCGGACACGAAACATCGTAGCAAAGGTCAGTGCTGACTGTAATTTATATAGAATATTTGTAGAGATAATCTTAACAAATCTTCAGACATATTTCCATCACATCTATCAGAATTTCTTCATATCACAAGCACCACCACAACAACCACCGCCACCACTACCATCGCCACCAGCATCATTACAACTACTACTTCCAAAACTACCACCACTAACCAACCAACACCTACACCCACAACATTACCACTATCACAATTACCATTACGACCACCACCACTACACCAACTCCACGCACCAACCACCACAGCCACTACCACCTGCACCATTATTATCACCACCACCACCACAACAACCACTACCACCAATACCACCACCACCACCATTTCTGCATTGCAACTAATTGTAATTTACTGCTATTGTTGCTAACAAAAACTTCGATCTCTTCAAATGATTGTTAATTATTTATTACGTCGTTGACGAGATCAATGAGAGAATATATATGAGTTTAGTATCGATACAGGTGAAGGTAGGTAAGTAATTAAGTATTAGATGAACGGTAAGTATGTAGGTATTACAGGAGGTTAGTAAGCTTGTTAACTAGACAAAATCCAAATACATACGTCTGGTAAGTAGACAGAAACATTGTGTTGAAAATGGGAGTAACAATGGCGGATGATGGTGGAGTTGACGGGGAGAGAGACGCTGCTGTCTGTTCCGTTCTATTATTTGTGCTGGTGATGAATGCTGATATTGAATGGCGAAAGTAGCTGTATGCCTGTGTACGTGCGTGCGTGCGTGTGTGTGTGTGTGTGTGTGTGTGTGTGTGTGTGTGTGTGTGTGTGTGTGTGTGTGGTTCAAAATTGTGCAATAAAAACTAGACAGAAAACGCAGGTGAAGAAACAAAAGAGTGTATTATGATAGTTTGACGCTCAGGAAAATAGACGAGTCTTCAACGTTTCGTGCCTCCTCTCTTCTACACGTATATATATAAGTGATAACGCACAAAACTCTGCCCTCTTGACTCATTCTGTTGCTTTTGCTAAAAATTATTATTATTATTATTGTTGCTATTGTTGTTGTTGTTGTTGTTGTTATCATTATTATTATTATTATTATTATTATTATTATTATTATTATTATTATTATTAATAATAATAATAATAATAATAATAATAATAATACAAGTAACTGTAGAATATGTGTAGATCGACAAGAAACAATAAATCATATTATCTCTGGCTGCCCAGTCCTGGCTAAGAAGGAATATATTCACAGACACGACAGAGCTGGGACCTATATACACTGGAAGCTATGCCAACATTATGGAATAACAACAGAAAAAAGATGGTATAAACACACGCCAGAAAAGGTCACAGAAAACGAGAAAGCAACCATACTCTGGGATATGCCAATACACACAGATAGAGAAATTAAGGCAAATAGACCAGATATAGTTGTCAAAGATCATGAAGAAAAAAAATGCTTTCTAATTGATGTATCAATACCAGCAGATGACAACGTTTCTCTAAAAGAAATGGAAAAACTTTCAAAATACAAAGACCTGGAAATAGAGATAACTCGAATGTGGAATCTAAAAACAGAAACAATTCCTATCATAGTAGGTGCCTTAGGTATAATAAAAAAATATTCAGACGAATACATAACAAAAATAGCAGGACTTACAAATATATATAACATACAGAAAATTGCACTACTGGGTACTGCACACATTCTACGCAAAACACTTTCAATACAGTAAACATAAGAGCACCACAGCAAACCACAGCACATACCCAAGGCGCACAGAGCTGCGCTCGGTAGTGAAGTGAAAGCACGTTATAAAAATAAAACTACTGAATAATAATAATAATAATAATAATAATAATAATAATAATAATAATAATAATAATAATAATAATAATAATAATAATAATAATAATAAGCCGGACATAGTCTTGAGAAAGAAAACACTCAGAAAATTTGACATTGTCGTCGAACACGGAAACACATACACTGACCGCGGAAACACACACACACATTGACCGCGGAAACGCACACACACACACATATATATAGAGATATATGTGTCCGCATGTATGTATGTGTGTGTATGCATGTGTCTATATGTATATATCTGTATATATATATAAATATATATACATATATATATATATATATACATATATACATATATATAAATATAAATATGTATATGTATGTATGTGTGTATGCATGTGTATACGTATATATATATATATATGTATATACACATATATATATGTATGTGTATTATATATATGCATGTATACATATATATATATGTGTGTGTACGCATGTATAAGTATGTATATATATATATATATACCATCCATCGATTGTAGGTATTATCGCAAAATATGCCTCTCTCTCTCTCTGCAAGCTGTTGAACTTGTGGCTATAAATTTCTGACCATCTGTCAAACACTGACCTTAGGAATTCAAAATAGATTCGCAATCAGCTTAATGCCTGATTTAACTTCAGCTCAGAGGAGTCATGCGAACCGAATAGGCGCCATATTGGGATGTCAATTAAAGGCCTATGACGTTGCACATTGTCAATATGCTCTGCTGAGCGCTGGAAATGGTTTTCAATCTGCTCTCTTCGTTAGCAGAGAAGAAACTGCACCCAAGTCGAAAAAGAATAATAAATCATATGAGAGTGATGGTGAATATAAGCTTGCGTAAACATATTGTTCGCCATTTAAGACACACAGACACACATATGCATACGTATATGCATACACTCACACACACAAACAAACAAGCATACACACACACACACACACACACACACACACACACACACACACACAAACGTTTTTATAAATTGTCAGAACAGAGTGATTCATGGGACATGACTTTTCCAACACACGAAACTCTCGGTCTTTGAGTCACTCTGTTGCTTCCGCTAAATATTTTTATATATGTGTGTGTGTGTGTGTGTGTGTGTGTGTGTGTGCGCGCGCGTGTGTGTGCGTGTGTGTGTTTGTGTTTGTGTGTCTTTGTTTGTCTCCCCAACATCACTTGACAACCGATACTGGTGTGTTTACGTCCCCATCACATAGCGGTTCGGCAAGAGAGACCGATAGAATAAGTACTAGGTTTACAAAGAATAAGTCATGGGGTCGATTTGCTCGTCTAAAGGCGGTGCTCCAGCATGGCCGCAATCAAATGACTGAAACAAATAAAGGAATAAACGAAAGGAATACTTTCATTATGGAACTATGGCACCTCTGTAAACTTGGCGTTGTCAAAGACATCGTTAGGTAACCACTTTGAATAGACATTTTTAGTAAATTGAATTTCTTTAATAAGAATTGCAGGAAAAAATTCTGACGATTTTGATATATCACATAACTAACCAACTACTTTCCTGATACAAATAATATTTATCTTTTTTCTATTTTCTTCATCCCCACATTTTTTTCTTCGTCCTTACCTTCGTCTTCATCCTTACCTTCGTCTTCATCCTTTATGTCTCGTTTTCCTTTTATTTCTGTTCAGCTTTTCGATAAACGTATGAGTGAGCTTCACTACTTTACTTCAAACTCTGTATTATTTCAGGCGTCTACAATTCTCCACTCTCCTTTTTTTTCTATTTTATTCTTACTCTCTTCTTCCCATTTTCCCCATTCTGTTTTCTAAGTCTTGATATATATATATTCCTTCATATTTTATATAGTTACAATTTTACATCCAAATTTCTATTTCTATTTTAATATTACTCCATCTTACATTTTCTCTCTCCCCTCCTCTCTCAAACACTTGAATATTTTCTTCATTCTTTGCTCACCAACACCACTTATTCCCAATACGTGGACACTTTGTCATATATTACCAACAGACACATATGAATTCCTTCTTATTTCTTTCTTCTCTTTCAATTCTCTTCGTTTCGTCACCATTTCCATTTCGCTTCCGCATTATTCTTTCCTTTTGACTTCAGGCATTTTCTCCTTCATTTCTTCTTTTATGTCTTATCTTATATTTCTTTGCTTCATTGTTCCCGTTTGCCTCTCAGACTCAAAGTATTTTCATTTTAATAAAATTTTACCTTGACAACGGAAAAATTTTATATTTTTGAAGTTTTTAACCTTTAAAATATTAGAAACTTATTTATTAGACTCGGTTACACTAAATTAGTAATTCTTACAGATGTCACAGAAAAGTGATAACGCCAAACTCAGAGTAGTCTTAATGTCACTTCTCATTATTTAAACGTTTTTATTAGCGCTAATGGAGTACCAGGTTTATACACCACATACACTCACACACGTGCGTGGCTGTGTGGTAAAAGGGGGTTTGCTAACTAACCGCATGATACTGGGTTCAGATCTATTGAGTGTCACCTTGAGTATTTGTGTTCTACTATAGCCTTGTGCCTACCAAAGCCTTGCGAGTGGTCTTGGTAGACGGAAACTGAAAGGAGTCTGTCTTGTGTGTGAGTGTGTGTGTGCGTAAACCATCTCAATATTGGAAAAAGAGTTACCTGTATCATAATGATTCGCGCCAGGTATTAATATGCCAGTATCATGATTGCTGCACAATGCTCTGTAAACACTGTAAACACAGTAAGACATGACATGGACAGCTGTAACGTAGTCTCCGAACTCAGGACCAGGAGGAAAGGACACAGCAGACGTCTTCATTGCGCCCGCTCGCCTGTATTCCGCCTCATATCTTTGAACAGGGCTTTAGGATTAATTCAGACGGATATGTAAGGCTGTTAGAGGCTGTAGTATATCTCTGGCTGAAAAGGGTTGCTGCTGGATGGTCATGAGAGGCAGCAGGATTCAGCTCCTTGCCATACCTCAAGAAAGAGACAGAGGTGATCGCCGAAGAATTTGTACGACTTAATCAGCCCCAATTTCTGGCCTGCTAATTTCCCTGATTGTAATCCCATAGATTACTGTATGTGGAATATGGTTGAGAAAGACACCAACCGCTCTGCCTGCAGCACCGTGGCCGAGCAGGTGACCAAGATCGAGCAGATTTTCGAAGATCTTCTCAAGGACAAAGAGGGGAACACATACGCCAGGTTCCAAAGCCGTCTTGAGGCCGTGGTGGAAGCTGAGGGCGTCTACTTTGAGTAAACTGTTAAATTTAGCCAAAATATAGTTCAGATTATTGATATTTTTTCAAAATACTTTAATTTTGGGATGAGATATTGCGCCGCTTTTCTTTTTTGCCTTTTAGCAACTGTAAAATTTTCTCTGGACATCTGTATATGAATATACGTGTATTTTGTGCATACATATATATATATATATATATATATATATATATATATATATATATATATATATATATATATATATATATTAATAATAATAATATGACAACAGCGCGCATACGTGGATTCTATGAGCGTGGGTTTACCTTCGAATAATTTTATTTTCTCCCTATTCGGTTAATTTCCCTTTATTTAACGGTCATTCTCATAGCATTTTTGTTTGTCTTAATAACTGACGTGATGCCGGAGCAGACTTCCGCCCCGACATCCGAAACTCTGAGTTTTATTATGGCAACCGACTAATTGTCACATATTATATTATATTATATATATATATATATATATATATATATATATATATATATATATATATATATATATATATATATATATATATATATACAGATAGATACATACATAGATATACATACATATATACGCAAATACATTCATTTATACATGCATACATATGTATATATATACATACGTACTTATGTATTCATTTAATAATTTTATATATATATATATATATATATATATATATATATATCGTATGATCTAACATGACAGTTCAACATTATGGAGTGGAAATGCCAATATGGCAACAATGTTAGCACTAAAATCAACGTCAACGCTAACATCAATATTACATCTACTCTCACCACCACCACCACCACCACCACCCCACTATCTCCACCCACCATTATTATAGTACTGCGACTTACATTATAGTCATCAGCTCTGCACAACATTTTCCTGCTGGTCGACACCATCGACAAGCGCACTGCCAGATTTGTCGATCGAACATTTTATTCAACCAACAACAACGACAAGAATGACAATAATAATAATAATAATAATAATAATAATAATAATAATAATAATAATAATAATAATAATGAAATGACACTGTGTTGTCATTGTTCCCAGTTGACCTTTTCAGTTGGTTTCTTTGTCTCTTCTCTAATATTATCTGATATAATCAGAAGCTGCCAAGATAATTGTCTAAATCTATCGTATTCAGCAGCGCAACGAGTTGATTGAAATCAAAGTTGCTGAATGCACCAAAAACAGCCATTTTACTTTTAGTTCTCGTCTTTCTGTTTTCGCTTTTCATATATTTGCATTTTTCATTCTTCAGATGATAGTATCGAGAGACAATGCAATGCCCAGCAAGATAGACTTGCTGTATGTATAATTTTCGCCTCAGTTTTCGGTCTTGTTCGAAAACCGAATCTCTTATGCCTTCTTTCTTTTCTTGGGATGAGTTTCAATGGGAAAAAAGCGCAGAAATCGTTACCTGATAAGAAATTTGCTTATCAGCCACATGGTGCCGGGTTCAGTTCCTATGCGTGACATTTTGGTCATGTGTCTTCTACTACAGCCCCGTCCCGAGCAAAACCTTGTGAACGAAATCTGAAAGAAGCCCATCGTATATATACATATTCTTTTATTCTTTTACTTGTTTCAGTCATTTGACCGGGGCCATTCTGGAGCACCGCCTTTAGCCGAAGAAATCGACCCCAGGACTTATTCTTCGTGAGCCTAGTACCTTCTCTATCAGTCTCTATTGCCGAAACTCAGACACACAAATACATACACACATATTTATATATACATACGACAGGCTTCTTTCAGTTTCTATCTACCAAATTCACTCACAAGGCTTTGGTCGGCCCGTGGCTATAGTAGAAGGTACTTGCCCAAAGTGCCACGCAGTGGGACTGAACCCGGAACCATGTGGTTGAGAATTAAAAAAAAACAGAAGATCCAAAATGCTAACAACTCTGCCAGTTTGTCACCTTGATAATAATGGTTTCAAATTTTGGCACAAAGCCGGCAATCGCAGTAGAGGTGCTAAGTCAATTACATTGACACCAGTGTTCAAATGGTACTTATTTTATCGACCCCGGAATGATGAAAGGTAAAGTTGATCTCGGCCGGATCTGAACTCAGATTGTAATGACGGACGAATTGCCGCTAAGCACTTTGCCCGGCGTGCTAATCTCTCTACCAGTTCGCTGCTTTAACGATAATACCTAATACAATAATAATAAACATCATAGCCATGTACTGAGGGGAATTTTTAGGGGCTTGAATACTTCACCTCTGGAAACATGGGTGTTTTGTTCAACATCCTTAAACAACTTTTATTCATGGACCTTTTGAGCGGGATGGGCTAGTCGACCTGAAGAAAATTCTACCTGGGCCCCACTTGCATGATCATCCACTGTTTATCTTGATATGAGATCACCATGTCGCGCACATATGGTTGTGATGCATGTGCCTAGTGTACCCTTATCAGACGGGTAGTCATGATGGGTATACTTGGCTTCGTATATTTGTACCCCAGTGTCACTTTGATGGCACGCTCTACTCTCTCATTCAATAGTAGTAGTAGTAGTAGTAGTAGTAGTAGTAGTAGTAGTAGTAGTGATGCTGATGATGATGATAGCAATAATAATAATAATAATAATAATAATAATAATAATAATAATAATAATAATAATTATAATTATAATAACACTTTGTCAAATTTTGGCAGACGGCCAGATGTTTTCTGAGCTAACTCGCTGCTTTAACATGAAAAAAATTAAGATTTGGTTAGTAGTGGAAAAAATTGCATGTCTTCTTAGATGAATTGTGACAGAAACACTGAATATGCGTCAAATTAACCTGTTAAAAGTTGTATAGTTTATCGACCTTTACGCATAGTTCATAGATGCCTTGCCGTTCTTTTAATATGTTTATAAATTATTGGAGACGAATTTTTTTGGCTGTATTCTATATATGGAGTACTGCGGACTTCTACGATGATCAAGCGCCAGACCATTGGCTGAATGTTGGGCCATTTTATTTGTGTGTGTGTGTCACCTGTACTTCAATGCGTCTATGGAAATGGCTGTTAATTCTCCCTCAGAGCCTTATCTGCTCCTCTATCATGACATACGTATAACAAACCATATGTAATTGCCTAAACGCTGTCTTCAAGACTCACACATTCATAGATACACGACACACACAAATCTTTGGTCAGCCGAAGATTATAGTAGAAGACACTTGTCCAAGGTGCCACGCAGTGGGACTGAACCCGGAACCATGTGGTTGGGAAGCAAGCTTCTTACCACGCCTGGATATTTACTTTGTTTTCTTACAAGCCACGCATGTCCAGATGACTTCAACAATTATGAAGCCATGACTCGTTCCACAGATTTTTGAACGTGGCTGTTTTGCTTATGTCAGAGATATTATCAGTGACGTTATTACATTAATAGTTGTTAATATTGCTGTCTTGAGTATTATATGACGAGCTTTCTGTATTGAACTGTATCTCTTCTTTCATGTTAACGACCAGTGAGATGTTCTGTTTAATAACGTCTTTGATAAATATCACACAATACTCTCCGCATAGCTTTCTTGACAGATGATGCCGCAGTGTGACGGAAGCACGAATAACGATTGAACACCTTTACTTAACATATTTTGTTTGTCTACCATTTCCGGTCAAAGTTAATAAAGTTTATCTTTCATCTCCTATCTCTAAATTGTTTCAATCATTCCACTGCGACCATGCTGGGGCACTGCCTTGAAGGGTTTTAGTCAAACAAAATAACCTCGGTACATAATTACCTTTTGAAGTCCGGTACTTATTCTATCGAAATCTATTGTCGAATCGCTAAATTACAGGGGCGTAAATAAACCAACAAGGGTTGGCAAGTGATGGAGGTACAAACTCGAATATGTCTGTGACAGTGTGTGGTAAGAAGTTTGCTTCCCAACCACATGGTGCCGGGTTCATTCCGCTGTGGGACACCTTAGGCAAGTATGACGGGCCCATCAAATTACCTCGGACACATCAAATAACCTTGGGCCCATCAAATAACTTCGGGCCCATCAAATCCTTATGAGTAAATTTGGGAGACAGAAATCGAAGAAGCCCGACGTATATATATACATCAGCACCATTCAGCACCATTCTGATAATAGAAGTATGTATGTATGCATAACGGGCTTCCACACAGTTTCCATCTACCGAATTCACTCATAAGGCACGAAAATATAGTAGAAAAATTTTACCATGCGTGCCGCGCAATGGGATTGAACCCGAAACAACATGGTTGCGAACCGAGCTTCTTGAGCACAAAGTCATGCCTGCGCCTGTTCGTTTAAGTTAATATTTCATTGCTCATACTTTAATATTTTATAATGAAAATTTCAGTTAGGATCTAATTATATACTACACACACACACACACACACGCGCGCACGCACACTCGCACACAAGTATACTAGGAACCTACATACATTTTCGATGACTGACTGTCATAAAACAAACACAATAGAAGAAATCTATTGTTAACGAAGAATTCTTAAGAAAATGTCTCTCCACTTATATTCCTATTTATATAAGATATGTATCTATATATATTTGTGTTTGTGTGTGTGTTTGTGTGTGTGTGTGCGTGTGTGTGTGTGTGTGTGCGTGCGCGTGTGTATGTATGTTCGAGTGTTTGTTAATTGCTGGTAGGGACACCGTATTTCGTTTTGCTGGCACTCAATTCTATAGAAAATCTGGAGATATATGCTTACAAGATATATGTGTGTGTGTGTGTGTGTGTGTGTGTGTGTGTGTGTGTGTGTGCATGTATCTATAAGTGTATATATATATATATATATAAGTGTATATATATATATATATATATATATATATATATATATATACATACGCACACACATGCACACACATATATATTTAATAAGTAAGTATATGTACACACACACGCACATATATATATTCATATATATATGTATGTATAAAGGTTTAGATTTAGATTCAAGATTGAATATGGTACTTATGTTTAGGCACCAGAATATAGTATGGTATTATCCAAAAACCATTCTAAAAGCAAGGTGATCAAAAAATCAAAATAAGCAACACGGATTTTAAAGATGATTGCAGTACGCACGTTTCATGCTACTCCATTTATTTAAGTAATGCGAGCATTACATTAAATGCAATATGTAGAGCAATCTTCAGCTGCACGAAAATGCAGAAAATTACAGTAGAATAGACATATTATAATTGTGGCAACATTTCAAATCCAAATGGGAGGAAGAATACATAAAAATCCATCTTGACATAGCCAAGTCTATCAGGCTAGTAATTGGTTCTAGGCAAAAATTCTAAACTGTCTCTGATTTTATTGTCTCTTATCTAGTAGTAATAGTATGAAGGGTGATTGTCCCTCAAACTATTACTACTAGATAAGAGACAATGAAATCAGAGACAGTTTAGAATGTTTGCCTAGAACCAATTACTAGCCTGATAGACTTGGCTATGTCAAGATGGATTTTTATGTATTCTTCCTCCCACTTGGATTTGAAATGTTGCCACAATTATAATATGTCTATTCTACTGTAATTTTCTGCATTTTCCTGCAGCTGAAGATTGCTCTACATATTGCATTTAATGTAATGCTCGCATTACTTAAATAAATGGAGTAGCATGAAACGTGCGTACTGCGATCATCTTTGAAATCCGTGTTGCTTATTTTGATTTTTTTTTATATGTATGTGTATATATATGTGTATATATATATATATATATATATATATATATATATATATATATATATATATATATATATATATATGGATGTATGTATGTATTAGTCATCTTGAAGTCTCATTATTGCCCGTCTCATTTTCCAATCTACTTAGACATCTATCTTCTTCATCCTCTCTCGCTTTCGCTCTCTCTTATTATTTTTTCTCTCTATTTATATTTTTGTTATGTGTCCATCTTTCATCTTTTATTTGTTTCAGTCATTAGACACCGACCATGCTGGGGCACTGCCTTGAAGAATTTTTTTGCATACTCACATCTACGCATGTATATGAATACACATATACGAGCGATCGCCGAAAATTTTATGGGATGACTACCAAAAAGTGATGCTAAAGCAATGAAATCTGGCATGTATTAATTCCAGCACTTCTTATTAATAATCGCATTGTTTCTTTCCAGGTAAACTGAAATCTAACGGTTCAGAGAAGACTTCAAATGTAACCAGTAGCGAAATTTGGCCTCGTGATGTTATCAAGTACCTGCAGAAAAAGGGTTTAGCACCCATGACATTTATGCTGATATGGTTGCTATATTACGGGATGACGCTCCAGCATGATCAAAAATGCAAATGGGGTCAGCTGATTTTTGAAAGAGAAGGGAGACTGTTGACATCCTGCAACTGCCATCACTGAAGAAAACATCGTGTTTACCACATGGTGAGAGATGACTGGCGACTGATTATAAATCAAATAGCCAATACTATTAGCATATCCCGGGAGAGAGAGTTGAGAATATTCTGCAGAATGAACTGGAGCGAAGAGAGAGAGAACGTATGCTGCAATGCGTAACATCGGACCGTCTAATAACGCGACGAATTCACCGCCATTTTGAAATTCTATAACTCAGTACTAAGATTAGTTTACACAACTGGAATTAAGTCAGTCGTTTTATATTCATTTCATATCTATCTGTCTATCTATACCACTTTCTATCTATCTATCTATCTATCTATCTATCTATCTATCTATCTACTTGTCTGTCTATCTGTAAGTCTCTTTGTCTATACCTCTGCTTATCTATCTATTTGTCTGTCTATCTGTATATCTATCTGTCTATATCTCTTTCTATCTATCTGTTGGTCTGTCTCCCTGTTTATATTTCTTTCTATCTATCTCTTGGTCTGTCTCCCTGTCTATCTGTATGTATCTTTGTCTATACCTCTATCTATCTATCTATCTATCTATCTATCTATCTATCTATCTATCTATCTATCTATCTACTTGTCTGTCTATATGTATGTCTCTTTGTCTATACCTGTATCTAACTACCTATCTATATATATATATATTTGTCTGTCTATCTGTATGTCTATCTGTCTATATCACTTACTATCTATCTGTCGGTCTGTCTCCCTGTCTATTTGTATTTCTGTTTATCTATCTATATCTGTTTATCTCTGTTTATTTCTGTAACTATCAATCTATTTATATTTATCTATCGTTAGTCTATTTGCTATTATCTATCGATCGATCTGTCTATTTATCTACCTAGTTATCCATCAAACTATTTGTCTGTCTATTCGTCTTTTTATCTATCTACCCACCAACCCGTTTAGCTATTCTCAATCTCTCCCATCTATGTATGCATTTATTTGCGCATATTAGTCTAAAAATTGACTTTACTTACTGACGTTAAATATATATATATACATACATATATATATATATATATATATATATATATATATATATATATATATATATATATATATATATATATATATATATTATATATTCATACAAACGCACTATATACATACGAGAAATATTGCCCATTTGCATATAAATACATTCCTATGAATAAACCTAAACACTAATGTTTAGTTAATGACGTGTTACCAAACGGCATGTTTACGTGGTTATGTAAAATTGGATAAATAATCACCAACTTAAACTCAATGTTTATTTTATAATGTATATATGTATGTATGTATATATATACATAGTGAGAGAGAGAGAGATTGATAGATAGATACATACATATATACATACATACATACATACATACATACATAGACACGCACACACACATATGCGCACATATACGCACCTATATAAATATATATATATATATATATATATATATATATATATATATATATATATATATATATATATATATATATATATATATATATATATATATATATATATATATACAGACATGCAGGAAGTAAATAGACACCTTTAATTTTCAAAATTTCTGATCTAAGCGTCTTAATATGTTTTCAACGGTGTGGAATTTACAATGTAGTTATTCTTTTTCATTCCAGGTGCCATTATATTAAACATTTGCAAAGAGTAACCAAAGAGGTTGTATTGTTGGGCAATCTGAGGCTGGTCTTAGCCAGCGAAAAATTGCCGAAAATCTTCAAATTCCTCTTGCTACTGTTAATAGAATTATAGTGCAATTCAAAAGCCAAGGAAAAGAATGAATAGATTCTCGTCCCGGCCGACCTGGGCCCTCGGAAAGGAAGCTTCACTGTTTGAAGAGAATTGTGGAAAACGAAGCCCGTTCGAAGACTTCTGACATTGCAAAACAACTAGAATTTAGTCCAAGAACACGTATGTTACATATTTGTATAAGCTTGGGTATTATGGACGAGCAGGTAGGAGAAAACCACTCCTTCAACCAATTAATATCAAATAAAAGATTTTGAAAATTAAAGGTGTCTATTTACTTCCTGCATGTCTGTGTACATATGTGAACGTGTATTATAATATATATTATTATGTTATACTATATTGTATTATATACGTACATACATGCCCTGTTAGAACGATGCTCATGAAACTACAAGTACGAGAGTGTAGTGATGTATGAAAAAGTGTGAACGCATGTCGTAAGCAACAGAGTACCAGAAGAAGAATGTATATATATATATATATATATATATATATATATATATATATATATATATATGTATATATATACATACATGTGTGTGTGTGTGTGTGTGTGTGTGTGTGTGTGTGTGTATGTATTCATATATGTATGTATGTATGTATGTATGTATGCATCTTTACTCGGCGTTTTACCTGATTAATCCTCGCCAACGCTGGGCTCTTCTGTCACAAACAACAGATGAAGGTTGTGCGACTGATTTGCTGAACAGCCTACACAGATGACTTATTCGTAATGATTAAATACTTGTGCTCTTCACTAGCTCATTCACTCCCTCAAATTGCCATTACCTGTACAGGTTCAGTGTGGGCCACTTGCGACATGTCCAAGCATCGCAGACCAAACTGAGAATATTAGGTTTGGCCAACCTCAAGTCGATTGCATCAACTCCAATGTTCCACTACCACTTACTTTATCGATTTAGAAAGAATGAAATGCTAAGCTGACCTCTGCAGCTTTTGAACTGAACGTAAATCCGAAAGAAGTGCTGCTAGGCATTTTGTCCGTTATTCTAACGATTCTGCCAGCTCCCTGACACCCTACCTTTATAAAATACATTCCGTATACACGTCTCTTTTCTCTTTTTTTCACAAGCATCAATCAGCATAAGTCCATAATATTACCTACTTCAACGATCGTAAGTACTGACTAAATTTTAAAAGAGGACGAACAGTTTTGATGTTTTTCCTTGTTTAACAAAGACATAATACAGAAACCGTTTGAATTTTTGATATTCGCTTGGCTACCGGTGTTGATTGAACGTTCAGTCATAGATCTGCTTTGTTTATTCATAGCTTAACGTAGAAGTCTCACGTAAATCAAAGGAACTTGCCTGCCTCAAACGAAATCGTGTTTACTTGGTTATCAAGTAAAACTGTATATTGGAGGTTTTCCGCGTCACTTTAAAATACTTTGTACAGAATTGTTTAGCACTAAAGTACTTAGTACTTTAGAAAATTCTGAAATTTTAAAGTTTCACCTCAGACTATCGAATCAGTGGAAGATAACTGAATTTTTTCAGTCAATATTTTTGGTAGCAATAAAAAGTCATTGAAACGTGTCATGTTAAGCATTTTCTAGAAATATACGGTTTATCCTATGGCCATCTCATGTACGATGTATTAAGTCGACCCTGTCGTCTTTTATCTCTGACTAGTTCCACTCAGTAGACTGCGGCCATGCCGGGGCACCGCGTTGAGGATCAACACAAGTACTTATGGCACTAACTGCATCGGTATCTTTGATCGAGCTGCTAAGTTACGGGGAAGTAAACACACCAACAATGTTTGTCAAGCGATGAGGAGGAGAAACACAAAGCTACACACACATACACTCACATACATACAGGAAAAACATGTGTGTGAGGGTGTTTGTTTGTGTGTGTGTATGTATATATGCGTATATATACATATATATATATATATATGTGTGTGTGTGTGTGTGTGTGTGTATATATATATATATATATATATATATACGACGGGCTTCCACACAGTTTCCATCGGCTAAATTCACTCTCACAGGCCATTAGTTAACCTAGGGCTATAGTAGAAGACATTTATCCAAGGTGCTCGCAGTGGGATTGAACCAAAAACCACGTGGGTCGCAAATCGAGCTGTTTAACCACAAAGTCATGCCTAATCCAAGTCCTCTAAGTAATTTGTTGCAGATTCTTCATTCCTTCGTTTCTGCCACGTGAAGATTGTGTCAAGTTTTCAAACGGAAATATAAATTAGATTTTCTGCGAATGAAACATTAGAAGGGACGTAACACGCGTGATATCAATCCGACTGGGAAGCTACATTGGATCACAGACTCTTAGTTTACCGCCATGCCATGAAGTAGCGCATGACAAGACATTTTCTTTTTATCTGCATGGCGTCAGAGATTTAGTTTATCATTTTCTTTTTCTCTGTGTGTATGAAATAAGAGATACCGTATGATTTAAACCCATCATACTATATTAACTCAATTCTAGAAGCGAAACTAACTGAAATTTAACTCTACGAAAGTCTGATCAAGAATATTGGAACTGGTGCTATAAAAAGAAAACTACAGCACATAACTATTCGGCATTTAATCTCCTTCGAAAGGGTCCCCGTCAGAAGAGACATACTTTATCCAGCGTCGTTTCTATTGATGGAAGCATTCCTGGAATTTCTACTCCTTTCGGTGGGTAACGAACAGCTGGCTCGTCGCACTGTCTTGGATTTTTTCGACGTCTTGAAATCTTGTTCCTTTCTAATATGATTCCTTTCAAGAATTTGTTTCGGGGTCATAGCATTAAACCCACGATTCCACTCCTGTTGTGACCGTTTTCAAACCGTTTTCATCATTCTCGACACAATCAAAGAGATCATGTACAGCAGAAACCCGATCTTCTTTTTGAAACGACCACACTCTACACACTTTACTTCCAAACACTGCTACAAACATCGGAAATGGCCGAGAGTGTTACAACTTTGTGTGCATGCGCGACAGAGTCCAAAGTCAATCTATGCGAAGCGGCTTCACTTGGCGAAGTTTAGTTCCGTTACTATAGCAACAGTTCCGATACTTTTCTTTCATCAAATTTCGTATATTACGCATTCTTTGAAAAGGAATTATTCATCTTCTACAATTTTCTTTCATTTTATTTTTCCTGATCTTTAGGACTCATAAAGCCAATTACTCGGTTTCCGTGGGGTATAAGAAACGGAGATCACAATAATCCCCTTGAACAGAGATAAGCTGCAGGGCTGAGGCTCAGCAATTGCTTTGATGGAAACTGACATCAACCTCAGGACTTGCCTGGTACCTTATTTTATCGATTCGGAAGGGATGAAAATCAAAGTCAACATCAGCAGGGATTGAACTCAGAATGTAAAGAGCCAAAAGAAATGTTGCTCCATATTATCTCCGACGTGTTAACGTTTCTGTTAGTTCTTCACCTTCTTCCACAAACTATATTTGTTTAATTCTTTGCTAGAGTTTCTCCAAATCCCGTACCAAATTCTTGACCAAGAGTTCATGTTTTTTTTTCTATCATGGCTGCATGGTTGAGAAACCCGTTTTACAACTAGATGGCTTTGGGTTTGGTCCCACTGCGCGGTACTTGGTCAAGTGTTTTCTATCACTGTCTTGAGCCGA
>NC_142934.1:5658163-5680663 GCF_046866305.1 Octopus bimaculoides | reverse complement strand
ATATTCTCTTTCTAAAGTGTCTTCTTCGAGTGATGCTAGATGTTTTGTTTCTCATCTTTTTTATTTTGACCCACACGTACGCACATATATAGACATATATATATATATGTATATATATATGTGTGTGTGTGTGTGTGTGTGTGTGTGTGTGTGTGTGTGTGTGTGTGTGTGTGTGTGTGTGTGTGTGTGTGTGTGTGTTTGCATGTATGTATGTATGTATGTATGTATGTATGGGGTTGTCAGCTTCTCAGATCGATTCTTTTTGTTTTGTTTTGTTTTTGTCTCCTTGCCATACGTCTGAATAGAGTTAAAATCTATTTGAATTTTAAAAACGTTGAACAAAAGTTGCAGAAGAAGAATGGAGCTTCAAAAAACCACGATAAAAATGTTCTACGCGTTAATCAAAAAAAATTAGAAAGGATTAAATTTTTTTATAATTTCAAAGAAAAACAAAAGAATTTATCTGAGAAGCCAATATTTCTATCAAGGAAGATGGTGAGTTGGTAAAGCCGTTAGCACTCTGGGCAAAATGCTTAACGGTATTTCGTTCGTCTTTACGTCTTGAGTTCAAATTTCGCCGTAGACGACTTTATCTTTCAGATTTTCGCTGCCGAAAAAATAAGTACCAGTTACCACCACCATCACCAAACTGCTGGATTTGCGCCAAAATCTAAAACCAATAATATATTGACACGGAAGGCGGCTAGTTGGCAGAATCGTTAGCACACCGAGAAAAATGCTCAACAGCATTTCTTCCGAGTTTGCGTCCAGAGTTCAAATGCTGCTGGGATCGACTTTACCATTCATCGTTTCGGGGTCAATAAGAGAAGTACCAGTTGAGCATTGCGGTCGATTAAATAATCGACTAGCTCCCCCTCCCCTCCCCCAAAATCTACTGGCCTTGTACCAAATTTTGAAATCAATATTTCTTTCAAGTGAATTTGTAATGACCGACGCATTGTTGTCTATTCACCGATATATTTTCAATGTCGTTGAACGCCAATCTATCTCATTCAACAACTATTCAGTTACTCTTTATTTCCAGTCTCATCAATCACCAAATCGTATCTTTATTATGTCATATTCAAATGAACATAATATCTCCGAGATTAAAAGATGAAAGGTTACAGGACATGTCAAAAGATTCTGGTGACACAATTAATTATTCTCTACTGAGTTTCAGAAATCTTTAAATATATGCACAACAGAATCGTTCATAATTAATACACTGCAATTTCATTCAACTCGCGATAAGAATGCAATCGCGAAAAATTTATTCAGATCTCTCTTTTATCTTTTACTTGTTTGTTTCAATCATTGGACAGCAGCCATGCTGGAGCACCGCCTTAAAGTATTTATAGTTGAATGAATTGATTCTTGTACAGCTCGGTACTTATTCTTTTTCTTCTCTTTTTTGTTGCAGAACCACTAATTTACAAGGACGTAAACAATTCAACACCGGTTGTCAAGCCCTGCTGGACGACAACACTCACACACACACACAATCATATATATTTATATATACATGGATTGTAGCGGCCATCATATAAGGGTCAGTAAGAGAGATGAAGCGCGAAGGAGAAACTCAAAAAACCAAGATGAACTCTTAGAATTATTGAAAAATGAATGGAACAATATTATTACTCTATCATTTTACAAGAAATTAATTCAGTCCTGTGGTAACAGATGTCAATAGATCATTGATAGTAAAGGGGTCTTCACAAAATATCAATAGTAAGGGTTTCTTTTTTGTTCTTCCATTTTTCATTGTGTTTCTAAGTGACCCTTAACTTTTGGCCATTGCAGTTTGGAAGATTATTTGTTTATTTCCTCATAACTTAAGAAATATTCATTTCAGTCACATAAAAATATTCACGCAAGATAGATATTAGTTATATCTAAAGATGTGTGACATGTTTAATCTCGATGTGTTGCTAATCTTCAATAATAGCTATTTCAAATACACTTGTTCTTACAGACCCTTATATGATGGCTGCTACTGTATATATGGACTTCTTTCTACTTCCTTCTACCAAATCTATTCGAGGTTTGCCTGAGGTGCCGCACAGTGAGACTGATCCCGGAATCACGTGGGTCGGAAGCAAAAAAATTTTATTCTTATCTCTCGACGGTCATTTATATTTCTTCGTAACTCTTAAGTTCTAAAATTAGCTTTTACCTGAAAATTTTGTTTGATTTGATTAACACTGAAATGTCGCTACTTAATAATGTAATATTAGAACATCTTGTTACAATCTATAATGGTAGAAACCAGCCTGAAATTGGCAACATTCCAAAAATTAATTTAAGTTCAACTTGAATAGAAAGCATAGAGCGATCATAATTAATTACATTGAGGATTTAGTTGGAATCGAACTTACACGTAATGCATTTATGTGTGTGATTGTGTTACTTTTTGCGTCTATGCGTGTGGAGTATATATATATATATATATATATATATATATATATATATGCATGTATGCATGTATGTATATATATATATATATATATATATATATATACACACAGACATGCATATATGCATGTAGGCATGTATGCATGTATGTATATATATATATATATATATATATATATATATATATATATATATATATATATATACGTACATACATACATACATACATACATACATATTCATATATATATATACATATGCATGTATGCAGGTATGTATGTATGTATGCATGTATTACGTATGTTTATATATATATGCGTGTGTATGCATAAATTTTCGATTATTATTATTATCATTATTCAGTAGTTTTATTTTTATAACGTGCTTTCACTTCACTACCGAGCGCAGCTCTGTGCGCCTTGGGTATGTGCTGTGGTTTGCTGTGGTGCTCTTATGTTTACTGTATTGAAAGTGTTTTGCGTAGAATGTGTGCAGTACCCAGTAGTGCAATTTTCTGTATGTTATATATATTTGTAAGTCCTGGTGTTTTTGTTATGTATTTGTCTGAATATTTTTTTATTATACCTAAGGCACCTACTATGATAGGAATTGTTTCTGTTTTTAGATTCCACATTCGAGTTATCTCTATTTCCAGGTCTTTGTATTTTGAAAGTTTTTCCATTTCTTTTAGAGAAACGTTGTCATCTGCTGGTATTGATACATCAATTAGAAAGCATTTTTTTTCTTCATGATCTTTGACAACTATATCTGGTCTATTTGCCTTAATTTCTCTATCTGTGTGTATTGGCATATCCCAGAGTATGGTTGCTTTCTCGTTTTCTGTGACCTTTTCTGGCGTGTGTTTATACCATCTTTTTTCTGTTGCTATTCCATAATGTTGGCATAGCTTCCAGTGTATATAGGTCCCAGCTCTGTCGTGTCTGTGAATATATTCCTTCTTAGCCAGGACTGGGCAGCCAGAGATAATATGATTTATTAGCCAGGACTGGGCAGCCAGAGATAATATGATTTATTTATTTATTTATTATTATTATTATTATTATTATTATTATTATTATTATTATTATTATTATTATTATTTTTATTTTTATTATCATTATTATTATTATCAGTTCGATAATTGCTCGGAAGGCTCTGCCGCAGGTCGGGGCACTGGTGGTCTGCTGGAACTGAATAAATATATAACATTACTAAACACTATACTAAAACAAATATGCCAGATGTACAGATTAAATACACGGTAGGATCTACTGTAGGAGCAGGCGTGGTTGTGTGGTAAGAATTTTGATTCTTAAGCACATGATTTTGGGTTCAGTCCCACTGCGTGGAAACTTGCACAAGTATTTCAACTACAGCTTTGGGGTGATCGAAGCATTGTGAGCCGATTTAGTAGACAGAAACTGAAAGAAAACCATCTGTGTGTTTCTAGTTGACCCCACCATCTCTTGGCAATCAGTGTTGGTGTGTTTATCTACCAACAACTTAGCGGTTCGGTAAAGAGCCCGGTAAATAAGTACCAGGATTTAAAAATAAGTACTGGGGGCGATTCGCTCGGTTAAAAACTCATCGAGACAGTGCCCCTGCATGGCCGAAGTCTTATATTTGAAACAAGTAAACGAATCAAAGAATATTTAATTCAAATTCAACTGACACGAAATAAAATATCACCGAAATATTCCACAACTTCAGAATGCTGTCAACTCTATTCTTGCATTTTGTAATTTCAGAAATTTTTTACAGAAATTTATTACTTAGACTTAGAGACTTCGTTTATATTTTTTATAGCTATGTCACATTTAAAGTTTTGCGTTTTCGATAAATGCCATTTGTTGAAGGTGTCACCTTAACTTAACTAAACTATTTAAACATTTTTAGCGCTTCTTTCACAGACAGTGTATTTCAAAAAACCCTGTTGTATACCTTTTGATCGGCCATCGTCTGTTCTTCTATTGCTGTAAACCAGCCAAGCATAATGTAGCTTAGAATTGGTAAGAAAATCTTGTCAGTTTATACATACCAGATGGCTGATGGAACAAAATATATTCCCAATACGTATCACAAGGAAGTCTCTGTGTTTTGTAAATTGCTTAAAACTTTTAACCCGTTCGTTTGCTACGAAACTGAACTTCTATGGCCTCGCACTGGGGCAGTATGAATAAGCAGACGATCAGCTCACTTCTGTAATCAATGCCATTCAATGATTTAATAACCTCTCTTATAAATATATTGTGCTCTTGGGTTTGTTTCTTTTTTGTCTGTCCAAAACATTTTCATAAGTTTCTTCTAAACAACCATTCCTGTTTCTAGACTATTTTTCAGACATTCTGAATAATGTAGTAAAGATTGCTTGCCAACATAACATGGCAGTCCTGGTTTAGGATTAATGTTGCAGTAATTTAGCCCCAGGAGATGTCGTCTCCCGCTGGCTATACGACACGATCTGTGTCCTTATAATTTTTTTTCCGAACAAAGGGAAAAATATAAGGACACAGATCGTGTGTATAGCCGGCTAGAGACAATATCTCCTGGGGCTAAATTACTGCAACATTCGTCCTAAACCAGGACTGTCATGTTATGTTGGCAAACAATCTTTACTACAAAGTACTATTGCTGAATATCTCACGTTGTGAGATTTAAAAATAGTAATTTTCTAATTCTGAATAATGTTGTTGTTGTTGTTGTTGTTGTTTATTCCTTCTCGAGCCATGCCTGGCTCATAAGGACCGGTTTCCCGGTTTCATTGACGTATAGGTTCCCCACCTGGACGGGACGCAGATGAGCTGCTAAATGCAAGAGTTCTAAGTTCAAATTCCGCCGAGGTCAACTTTGCCTTCCATCCTTTCGAGGTCGATAAATTAAGTACCAGTTGTGTACTGGGGTCGATCTAATCGAATGACCCCCCTCCCCCTCCCACCAAAATTTCGGGCGTTGTGCCTTGAGTAGAAAATAATGATATTGGTTTCAAATTTTGACACAAGGCCAGCAATTTCATGGAGGGCCTTTGTTTGAATGCATCGATCGCAGTGCACAACCGGTACTTATTTTATCGACTCCGGCGTGCTAATGATTCCGCCAGAATAATATTAAACGTTCTGAATAATATAAAGCTTTCTTTCATATATCTCAAGTTATTCTGGTGGCTGAAAAAATTGGGAATGTTTATCACGTGTGATGCATGGATCCCAAAGAAATATGATACAGAACAGCTAAAAGGTTAACTGAGAGGTGAAAAGGGATTCTCATAATGGTTACATTAAAGTGGTGATCTAGCGGAATCGTTAAGCACGTCGGTAAAATGCTTAGCGGCATTTCCTCCCCTCTCTGCGTCGTGGGTTCTGATTTCACCGTGGTCAACTTGGCATTTCATTTCCCCGGGTCAATAAAATAAGTACTAACCTGCCTGGGCTCCATGTAATCGATTTGTCTCCTTCTCAAGATTACTGGGCTTGGAGCCCCATGCAACGTTTCAGGGAGTACGGCGTAGTCTTTGTTACTCATATGTTACAGAAAGCAGGAAACCAGCCTTATGATTCCTAGCGCACAAGAAAAATAGAGAAAAAAAAACGAAGATATTAATGCAAAATCATAATCTTCAGAATTGTTGGTCACTATAGGTTACTTTTTCATCGACACAATACGAGAAAATATCGGTGAGAACAAACTCCATAACAAGATGAGTTTGGACAAAAAAATTTATATAAAATCGTTATCAATGACTATCGGCAAAATAAGGAAAAAGATATGAACTTGCTATTGTATTTCATTATTGGAGCATGAATAAATCTCAGTATTTTATATATTGGCTGATACTTATAAATATTCTGAGTTATATATATATATACATAGATAAAAATTCATATATATGTAGGTGTGTATATATATATATATATATATATATATATATATATATATATATATATACATACACGTATAAAGATACGTGTATAAAAAGAGATAAGTATTAATACGTATAAATATATATACATACGTGCATATAAATATTCATATATATTTATTTTTGTGTATATGTATATATATAAATATATATATATGTGTGCGTGTGTGTGTGTGTGTGTGTGTGTATGTGTGTGTGTGTGTGTGTGTATGTATGTATTATGTGTATATGTATATATGAATATTTTTACTGATATAATGAAAGAATGAAATTATGCCTATATATACACGCATATTTATATTCATATATATACATATAAGCATATACATATTCATATGTGCATATATATATATATATATATATATATATATATATATATATATATATATACACATAAATACTTTCATTAATTCGTTGCTGGAAGTAACTGAACGACAACAAAAAAAGATCGTACACCCATTTTTTCTCTGCTCATTTAGAAGTTTTCCTCGTAAGAACATTACAATCTCCGACCAGCGTCACTAATCAGACTTTGGTTTAGAAAACAGCTGCAGCACCAGCGAGATTCCTTAAAAATTTCCCAGACATAAGAAAAAATAAAACCTGTGTCTCTAAGTTGGTCTTTGCTGAATTTTACATCTAATAAAATCTTGTGACTTTAATATGTTCAATCTTTACGTATGATTTCCGGCTTTCGTCTTCTTTCTTATTGTGTGGTGTCGTTCCTTTTACAATTTTATTTCCTACTTTCCAGTTTTGGCCATTCTTGCGTGATGTACGTGACAGTCAAAGACACAAGTTATGGGTTATCTAAGCTGTAAACTTTGGACATTTACAGGAATTGCGTTGACTCATATTTCACGCTAAAGTTTGACTCTCCAGGAAAAGTATTACAGGAAAAAACTTTTACCTGGAGAGTATCTTATATATTCTAGCTCTTACGTGTTTCGGTCATTAGACTACGGCCATGCTGGTGCACCACGAATGAATCACAACCACCCCACCCGCCCCCACCACCCAGTACTTATTTTTTGTTAAGCCTGGTACTTAATCTCTCGGTCAGTTTTGCCGGACCGCTAAGTTACGGGGACATGAACGCACCAACATCGGTTGTCAAACGATAATGAGGAACAAACACAGACACACAAACACACACACAGCCACATATATAGATATATACATATATATATATATATATATATATATATATATATATATATATATATATATATATATATATATATATATATATATATATATATATATATATACGACGGAATTCTTTCAGTTTCCGTCTACCAAATCCACTCACAAGGCGTTGGTTGACCCGAGGCTATAGTAGAAGACACTTGCCCAAAGTGCCACGCAGTGAAACTGAACCCGGAACCATGTGGTTGGGAAGCAAGCTTTTTACCACAGAGCTACGCCTGCGCCTATGCTGATTTTTTTTGTTTTTCTTTTTTTTTTCTTTTTTGAAGCGGTTTCAAATGCATGAAGTATGAAATATCGAACAGAATAACTTCGTTCATCTAAAAATACTAATTGCTAATTCGTCTGAATTTCTCCAGAGCAGGATAAAAAGATCTCATGGCGTTTTATCCACAATGACCTTGAAGCCGAAAGGAAAAGCGCCGATGAGTTTACTGTACAATAATTCTGCGGTCACAGTTCTCATTTACCTAGTATGTCATGCGTGACTAGAACTATTGGCCACATTTTCATGACAAATACTATCTATATTTTCCAAATTGTAGATCTGGACGGATTTATCGTTATATCGATACCTGGTCGAAAATGATTCATTTCAACATACGTTTACAGGTGATTTTCCTGGGCTTTCTAAACATTTTTGAAAACCAATTTTTTTTTTTTTTTTTCTTTTTTTTCATGTTTCACTTTCATAAGAATAAAACTCTTTCTCTTATCTTTCGACAACAGTCAATGCTTGAACTTCGGAAAATATGACCATTTCTCTTACCTCCGGTGATTAATAATATTAATTATACTCAGCTGTAATGAAATTACACACCAGAACAGATACAGAAAGTCACGAGTACATCTGCCTCTTTAAAGCCCTCTTCTCAGCACTATTTTCACCTCACTAAACTTAACTCTGCCATCAGTAAAGAAAGACATATCAAAAGGCCATAAGCGCTCTGCCTTCCTGGTCTAATAACTGCTTTATGTGACAGCAGGAGACATATTGTTGAATCACAGATAGATAATCGAAATGATTGCTGCACTCCGTTAGCTGCTGCGCAGAAGATGCTGGTCTTGACAAATAGAAGCAGACGAGTAATTAACTCGTCACATTGTCAAACATTTATATTTGATATTCATTTTAATATAATCTACATGAATTCCGATGCAGCAGTAACAATTGTTGTTGTTGTTGTTGTTGTTGGTTGCATACTGCGTTCGTCGCCGTCGTCGTCGTCATCGTCGTCGTCGTCGTTTTCTTAGAATGTCGTCGATATTCTGTTTCTAAGAAATAGTCATCTTCAAAATATATTTCGAACCCACGTAATGAAAAATTCATGTAGAGAGTATTTAGCAAGTTATTAGTTAACGTCTTACAAACCACTGCGCCGTCGATCGGAAATAAAAAGAACCATACGTTTGTTTGAACTGAATTTTAATGGAAACATCTAATTTCTCACTTCATCACTCTCTCTCCCTTTCTCCCTCCCTCTCTCTCTCTCCTTCTGTCCCACACACGCACACACTCATACATACACACACATACATGCATATTATCTTACATTTACTCACACACTAAAACATATACATATAGTTTATAATTATATTTATAGGAGCAGGCATGGCTGTGGTAAGAAGCTTGGTTCCCAACCACATGGTCCTGGGTTCAGTCCCACTGCGTGGCACCTTCGGCAAGTACCTTCTACTATAGCCTCGGGACGACTAAAGACTTGTGAGTCGATTTAGTAGGCGGAAACATGGCAGCATGGCCGCGGTCAAATGACCGAAACAAGTAAAAGGATACCTGATACCAAACTGCGAAATACATTTGATCCATAATTGCCACTCCGACAAAAAGACCAGCTGTAGAAAGACTTGTTTCTCAAAGACGATAGTTACAAGAATTCTGATAGTTACAGAGTTCTTTTCAATAATAGTTTGTAGAAACTGATTGGATTGTCTTTGCCTTTTATCCATTTCTGGTCTATAAAATAGATACCTGTCGAGTATTTATATATATTTAATCGACTCTGCTCTTTCCAGTTTTGACAATAATGCAATTTCGCCCAGCGAAACGAAACTACACCTCAACTGAGAAAACTGAAATATAGTCTTGGTTCCATTGTTGAAATAGGGTTATTTACAGCTCTAATACCCACTTTAGAATCTCTTCCATTTTCCTTCTACCTGTTACAGCAATGATTTGTATGTTTAATTTAAGAAAAACCCCAGGAGTGTATGCCTTCTAATCGAAACGTTTTACCTCTAAGGCTATTTTCAATTCGTTCACTACTCGACAAAATTGACATTCGATAATCTGAAGATTTCGTCTCCGTTAATTTCGTCTTCGTTATTAAATGAATGCGAGAGAAGTAGAGGGAAAGAAATGGGCAACATTAATGAGAATTTCCAAATATCATCACCACTAATGCTACCGACGGTACCATCAACATCACAACGATCGGCAATTACTAAATTCTGATGAGCAAATCCAACAGTTGATTGGGCAATATTAGAATATTTTAATAAAGTAAGCCCTTGATGCATAAACTATCAACTACTTGAAGTATGAAAAGATTGGAACCACTCTAGGCACTACAAACTCATTGTCAATAAAGCTTGGTTAATCTGTATAAGACAGTAACGAAAACGTTTTTTATGTCAATACTGACAAGCTCAACCATCTCATCTATCAAATGAACAGGATATAAATGTTTACAGTTCTAAAAACTGTGTTACTCTTAGCACTTAAATACTGGCTGAAATACTAACAATTACGAAATGACAATACTAGTAGTCTTAATTGATTGTGTATTCGGTTCACAGTGGAGGCGCAATGGCCCAGTGGTTAGGGCAGCGGACTCGCGATCATAGGATCGCTGTTTCGATTCCCAGACCGAGCGTTGTGAGTGTTTATTGAGCAAAAACACCTAAAGCTCCACGAGGCTCCGGCAGGGGATGGTGGCGAACCCTGCTGTACTCTTCCACCACAACTTTCTCTCAATCTGTCTTCCTGTTTCTGTTGTGCCTGTAATTCAAAGGGTCAGCCTTGTCACACTGTGTCACGCTGAATATCCCCGAGAACTACGCTAAGGGTACACGTGTCTGTGGAGTGCTCGGCCACTTGCACGTTAATTTCACGAGCAGGCTGTTCCGTTGATCGGATCAACTGGAACCCTCAACGTCGTAAGCGACGGAGTGCCAACAACAACATTTGGTTCACAATCGTAAGGTCGTGAATTCGATTCACGGCAACGCGTTGTGTCCTTCCTTGATCAAGACACTTTACTTCACGTTACTTGAGTCCACTTCACTCAATTGGCAAAGAAATGAGTTGTACGTGTAGTTCAATTTGTCAGCCTTGTCACTGAATCTCCCTGAAAACTACATTAAGGGTATGTGTGTCTGTGGAGAACTCAGCCACTTGCACCTTAATTTCACGAGCAGGCTCTTCGGTTAATTTCGGGATTGGCGATCATTACCACAAGATAACAATGTCGTCTAACCCATATCAAAACTAAAAATAACAAATGAATGATATGCAACTTCTAAATATTTAATAAGGCAATCAGATTATAAGATTGTCCTTACATAATGATGTTCATTGTTAATGAAATACGCGTAATATGATGTAAAAAATATTATATAAACAAACTCGTCTGTTTTCTTTTACTTTACATACATACATACATACATACATACATACATACAAACGTATATACGTACATGCACGACAGCTGCAACATGATTTCGTGCAATTCCTTCGCTTGATTGTTCTCTTAAACATGAGCAACGCAGGAGCAAATTTTCGGCCCTGTTAGGGATCTACAACCATTTGCACAGATGGGTGATACAATATCGTTTTGGTGAATCTTCATATGACACTTCAGTCTTCCCATTTCCACGCACACATTTCCAGACACCTTGCAAGTACAGATGCCGTATAATACATATTTAATGATTTCATTGTGTGTAGCTCCTGTGTTTACTTCTAAGAGCTGATATACTGAGACAGACCCGCCCACATTTGTTAAATACATTTGCATACACGCCTATAGATAGATAGATAGATAGATAGATAGATAGATAGATAGATAGATAGATAGATAGATAGATAGATAGATAGATAGATAAATAGACATAGAAATATATATACATATATATATATATATATATATATATATATATATATATATATATATATATATATATATATATATATAGAGAGAGAGAGAGAGAGAGAGAGAGAGAGAGAGAGATACGTGTATAGTTATACATATATGAAAACATACATATTCACCCACACACATATGATGCGTGTATATTGTACACATATATTTAAGAAAACGTTTGTGTCTTCAGCTGGCTAGAGTACAGTACTCAATGCAAGTATCACCGTTTATGATATTTTGCAGCTGTAAGTTCGTAGGTTACTGATGGTAGTTTGAAATCCCGATCCTCAGGTAAATGTTAAAAAATGAAAAAACTGTCAGGTTTCAATTTGTATAATGGACTGATTGAAAATTAATTTCAGAAGATTCAACATACTTTTGAATATCTCCTCAAGTTAAATGCAAAATGTTTTTTTCTTTTAATGATGTAAAAATATTAAAAAAATATAAATGGTAGAAAGACAAGAATAAATGGCAGACAAAATAACGAAATAAAATGTAATAAATTTGTTAATAATGAAAGATGAAACATAAAATATAAAATAATAGAACATAAAAAGAAGGAATGAATTTATGAATAAAGAAAAGGAAAGGTGTATATAACAAATTGTCTGAAAGCAAAATACATCGCACTATGTGGGGGGGGGGGCTTATTGGGAGAGTGTATATATGAGCGGTTGTGTTTGAGTCGACGAGTGTATATATATATATGTTCTGTTTGTATTGAAATCAAAAACACATCAATCTTCATTTCATTGTCAGACTGTTAGTAGAAGTGTGTGTGTTTCTCCTTTGCTGTTTTGTCATATATATATATATATATATATATATATATATATATATATATATATATATATATATATATATATATATATATATATATATATATATATATATATATATATACATACATATATATAAATACATACATATATATGTATATATATGCATATATATATACATATATGTATATACGTAGATATATATATGTATAAATACATACAAATATATATATATATATATATATATATATATTAAGTATATGCTTTTATAAAACAAAATTTTACAAAATATATAGTATCTGTTAACAGTCTTAGCAAAAAGCTAACAGGTGAGTTTTTGTATATATATATATATATATATATATATATATATATATATGTCTCTTAAAAGATAGAGCTCAAAATCGATGCATTGAAGATACTTTATTGCAGCAACAATTATAATAACAGAAACAACCACAATAAGCCAAACCTATGCATATATACATATATATATATATATATATATATATATATATATATGTATGTATGTATGTAGGCATGTATATATATATATATATATATATATATATATATATATATATATATGTATGTATGTATGCATGTATATATATATATATATATATATATATATATACATGCATACATACATAATGCATACATATATATGTATATATATATGTGTGTGTGTGTGTGTGTGTGTGTGTGTGCGCGCTTCTATCTATCTATCTATCTATCTATCTATCTATCTATATATATATATATATATATATATATATATATATATATATGTATAAATTCAGGGCAAGCATATATATATATATATATATATATATATATATATATATATGACACCAGTGTGTTTCAGCGTTTAAATCGATTTTTTAAAAAACACTTCTGATAGTCATTGCATTCACATATGTCGACGCGAACATGTGACTTCATTTCGAGTACACATGTGAACTGTTACACGAGTTGTCCCCAGGAGCTGATTTAAATGCATTTACGATGCCCTGTTTTAAAAGAAAATATATATAAATAAATGAACCACTGCTGTTTTCAACTGAATATTGATCTATGAGAGTTTCGTTTTTTTTTTTTAATTCATTGAAGTATATGGCGTCTTTTATTTAAGCGAATATATTTTTCTATAATTGGAAAACATGAAACATACAAACATTTACGTTAGATGCGATTCAGCGATCATTTTCAAAAGCAAATTGAGTTATAGTCGCAGGCGTGGCTATGTGGTTAAGGCGCTCGCTTTACACCGGCGTGCTTTCAGATTCAGTTCCACTTTGGCAAATATCTCCACCGTAATCCCTGTAATATCCTGTGAGTGTATTTGGCAGACGGAAACTGTGTGGAAGCACGCTGCATATATGTTGTGTGTGTGTGAAGTTCTAATGAAGTTCTACGAGGATCTGACATCCTAATTTCAGCCATTTCAGCGATAAGTGAACCGCGATATGTGAACTGCGATAGGTGAGCCGCGATAGGTGATCCGCAACAGGTGAACTACGATAGGTGAAGCGCGATGGGTGGACCGCGATAGATGGACCGCGATGGGTGGACCACGACAGGTGAACCACGATAGGTGAACCGCGATAGGTTAACAGCGATAGGTGAACCGCGATATGTGAACCGCGATATGTGAACCGCGATAAGTGAACCGCGATAGGTGAAGCGTGATATGACGTGGGCTTACTGTATAGAATAGTAGTGACTCATCAAGGAAATACGAACTCACTTCACATCAATTGAAACAAGAACTAATATAAGTAAACCGCTCTTTCAACTTGGAAGTATTTAACATGGCCAGTTGTTGTTATATTATCATTGTTATATTATTATTATTATTATTATTATTATTATTATTATTATTATTATTATTATTCTCTTAGATTACACGATTAACTCTTTATCCAACTGAATCATTTATAAGCCAAGGACATAGGGACACGGAGTGCAAAGTTTTATTTACGTGATGGTATGATACATTCTGGATAAATCCACTTTAATCGAAGGGAAAATTTCTTATTCAAAATCACGTTTAACTTGGCAGATTCTGTACAGATAAACCAAAGCTATTAGGATGATGGCGATGTGATACGAAACGAGTACTTTATTTATTATTCGTAGACTGACAGTCTGTAAAAGATCGTATTGTGAAGATGGAATTGGGTGGTGGTGGCTATAGTGAATGTCATTGTGGATGCACAGTCAGTAGGTGACCTGTAGATTATTAATACACTAATAAATTTCTACAAAACACGGCGCCATTGATTGCAATGGCGTGATATTTAAACAGAGCTTTTCGCTTTTTTTTAATTCCTTCTTTTACTCTTTAGGTGCTTTTTTATCATGTACATGCATATTGATACATACGTATATATATATATATATATATATATATATATATATATATATATATATATATATATATATATATATATATATGTATGTATGTATGTATGTATGTATGTATGTATATTTATATATATATATATATATATATATATATAGATTCCACTGAAATTAGATAAATAACTTTCGAACAGATAGTCAGCAGCGCCGCCTGGCTAGGGCTTGGCTGCTCTGCATTGACAAGGGGCAACACCCTGAAACTAGTCTGCAGATGCCAAACCAGCAGGGGGACACTGCTGACCTCCCCTGTTCGAAGGTTATAAAGGACACAGGTTCGTGTGTCACATAGCTAGCTAGAGGCGATGGCTTCTTGGAGCTAATTCACGGCAGCTTTCGTCCTAATTTTGGGACTGCCATGTTGGCTTGGCGATAACTATTAATTTCCAGTACCGCTGTCGTAGTCTCCTTTAGAGAGACTTAGAAATATTAATAACTCTATATATATACATATATATATATATATATATATATATATACATATTTGTTTTGCAAGATTTTTTATGTGAAATCGTGTGTTGAAACAGTGGCAATATGACCATCCCCAAGTACAACAACAAAATATATATATATATATATATATATATATATATATATATATATAATACATATATTCATATATATAATATATACATATTTATATATATATATATATACATATATTTATACATACATATATATATATATATATATATATATATATATATATATATATATATATATATATATATATATATATATATATATATATATATATATATACATATATATATACATATGTATGTATACACATATATATAGATAGGTATAGATATATATATATGCATAAGTTCATACATGCATACGTGTGTGTATGTATATATACGCATACGTGTGCCTGTATATGTAGTGTATGCATGTGCGTGTGTGTGTGTGTTTGTGTGCATGTGCGTATGTGTGTGTGTTTGTCCCTGCTTATAAATATATTAAGGTATGGATAATTCAGAATACTTTCGTAAACTTGTTTACAATATATTATACACACACACACACATGTATAGAGACGAAAACATAAATAGACATATATATATGTATGTATATATATATATATATATATATATGTGTGTGTGTGTGTGTCTGTGTGTGTGTATGTATGTATGTATGTATGTATGTATGCATGCATGCATGTATGTATGTATGTGTGTGTGAGAGAGAGAGAGAGAGAGAGTCTGTATATATTAATACGCACATATATATATATATATATATATATATATATATATATATATATATATATATATATATATATATATATATATATATATATGCATATATGCATATAGAAAGATGGAATGAGAGACATTTATAAATGTATATACATATCTATCATAAGTATACATACACACACACACACACACACACATATATATATATATATATATATATATATATATATATATATATAGTGGAAAGACAAGCGCTGAGAAGAGACGCTTCGGATAATCCTCCGTTTTTGTAGTTGTGTTTCAATATTTTCTCTGTGCGTGTGTCTGCTTATGATTGAGCTAATGACTTTATATTATTGCATTATGCACCCTGTAAGTATGTATAAGTGTTTGTTTGTGTGTATGTGTATGTGCCTTGGTGTGTGTGTTTGTGTGTGGAAACAAAAGGATGATGGCTTGATGTAAATGGACGTGAAACAACATATATAAAGCAATATGCAATGATATATACAGTAAGTAAATAAAAATGAAAGGAACTGGTCGTCGAAAGACTGGTCAATAAGCTAACTAGACGGAACTGGTAGGAGGTAGGAAGTACAACATTAAGAACAACGTAAGTGGATTTTAAAAAAACCATGATCAGAGAACTTAAGAAGAAGAAGAAAAAAGAAAGAAAACTGCCGAAAGGAAGTAAAACAAAGAAATAATAAAACTGAAAAATAAATGAAATAAAAGGGATGAACGTGAGAATGAGAGAAATCCAAGATGGCTGCTTTTCAGTTAAATATTAATGGAAGAAAAACATAAGCTACATGTGGGCGGATTTGAACGAATATATGAAGGGTTCGTCTCCGGTTTATCTTCTGTTTGAAATAAAATTGTATTGTTAAGGTTTTGTGTGTTTTGAATGAAGAGATCTTTAGAACACGAGAGGTTAACGCCAGAGTTCGTCAAACTCTCCTTTCGATTTCGTTTATTCGTCGTCGTTAATTCAGTTCCGCTTAGTTGTTGGACTTCTTCTTTTTTTTTTTTTTTTTTGAAAGGAACAAATACTTCCTAAAGTTGGGAAAACTTTTCTATGATCAATGGATGTCTTTTAATCAAGCACTTAATGAAGGAGGTTTTGGATCAGGTAAAAGCCAGTTAACCCAACCTTCCTCTGTTTTTCCTCTCTCTCTCTCTCTCTCTCTGCGTTTCCCTCGCCTGTATATGTGTGTGTGTGTGTGTTCGCGCGCTTGTGTATGCTCGTTTGTGCGTGTGTATAATATATATATATATATATATATATATATATATATATATATATATATATATATATATATATATATATATATATATATATATATATATGTATATATATATATATATATATATATATATATATATATATATTTATATATGCATATACATATTATATATATGTATATATATATACATATACATACACACACACACGCACACATACACACATACGCACACATGTATAGATAGATAGATAGATAGATAGATAGATAGATAGATAGATAGATAGATAGATAGATAGATAGATAGATAGATATTTTAATTGATTCAGTCATTAGACTGCGGCCATGCAAAGGTACTGCCTTGCAGAATTTTAGCCGAAAGAATCGAACTCTGTACTTATTAATTGGCTTGGTACTTATTCTATCGGTCGTTTTTGCCGAAATGCCTCGCTACGTTGACGTAAACACATCAACACCGGTTGTCAAGCGGTGACGCAGAGCAAACAACTTTTTATATTATAGCATCATAAATTAGATGATCTTTACACGCGTTTCAGTGGTGTGTACTGCTATAGAAGTGGTAATTATTACAAAGAATCTTGCGCAATAATTCTATAATCAGCAGAAGAAAATAGTAATTTTACAGCATTGTTGGAAAGCTTGTAAGGGGATTATTATTTAGTGCGGAATTGGTGTTTGGTTCGTTATTATAGTTGGTGCTAAGGCTGTCAATTGTTAAGAGGTTGAAGGTGGTGTTGTTGGGTTGTATGGTATGATAATTATAGTGCCTGGTTGTATCCTCTGTGGTATTCACTATTATGGCAGGAGGTATATTTGGGTGTTGTGATGAATTTAAGGGTCGGGTGTTAGCAATAGCAACCCCTTAACAATTGATAACCTTAGCACCAACTATAATAACAAACCAAACACCGATTCGTCACTAAATAATAATCTCATCACAAGTTCATCCGAAATACCTCCTACAAACTTATGCAGCATCAGACACCCCACCTTCCTTCCCTCAGTATATTCGCTATCTCCGACATTTGAAAATCTAGGAATCCGAACAAACCCCCTCAGAAAAATGCACTTTTCGAGGGGAGGTGCGAATCTGTACAAATATTTGGTAGCATTAGGAGTGGATTTGAAGTGACTGAAGGAACATCTTGAGGCATTGATAATAAAAGCAAAGAACTTGCAAATGCGGATTGCAAATATGTCTTTATGAATTATAATCTGCAATTAAAACTTATGCAAATATTACAATTATTTTGGTACCTATTCCATATTTAAAAGGGAATATTCAGAAAACAACGTTCTCATAAAAATCTGAGCTGTATTTATAGTCTCCATGACAAATAACAAGAAGAAAATGAATGAGAAAAATACAGCTATGTAAAGAATTTAGTTTTTGTATCTAAAATCCAAAAGACAACATGGTCACTTCTAAATGTGCATCTCTTCTCACGTCCATGTATAGCGTTCAACAGATCAGATTACAGGAAACGTCTTATTGTTGCTTACATCATCGCACTGAAATACAAATTATTATATTTTATTCAGTTCAATAATACAACGATACCACGAATTTCTTCTATTATTTTCAAATTTAAATATGAATAAATGTCAGTCAAATTTTCTTCGAATTAAAGTTGATTTTGTATGTGAAAATAAGATTAAAATTCCAACAATGAAATGTCGTCTGACGGACAAATTTTGTACAAAGCAGGCGACTTCCTCTGAAACGCTATTACGATATGGATGTCAGCAAAGCTGCTGCCCCGCAGTGAAGAAAAAGACACGACATTGTTCAATTTGGCATTTATCATAGTAAGTCTTCAAGTTCTGACGTACATTGTTTTGTATAGAAGACATCTGAATCTTAGAGTAACTTTAACAGACGATTTTTGCTGAGATATTTATTGTCAGTATATTTGTGATGACGTAACTGTATAGAAAGTGTATATTATACATACATACATACATACATACATACATGAATACATACATACATACGTACGTACGTACATACATACATACATACATACACATTTCTTTTATTCTTTTACTTGTTGCAGTCATTTGACTGCGGCCATGCTGGAGCGCTGCTCTGAAGGATTTTAGTTGAAGAAATCGACCCCAGGATTTATTCTTTGTAAGCCTAGTACCTATTCTATAGGTCCCTTTTGCAGAAACGCTAGTTTACGGGGACGTAATCACACCAGCATCGGTTGCCAGGTGATGGCAAGGAGAGAATAAGCACATGAGAGCAAAGTGCTCTCTTTCTCTCTCTCTCTCTCTCTCTCTCTCCCCCCCTCTCTCTCTCTCTCTCTCTCTCTCTCTCTCTCTCTCTCTCTCTCTCTCTCTCTCTCTCTCTCTCTCTCTCTCTCTCTCTCTCTCTCATTTAAGTATCCCTTACATTTCTTCACAGTATCGCTCTATATATCAATCTTCACAATTATTGAGCTTTCTGCTAAATTGCTTTGCAGCAGAAGAAATTACATTACCTAAGATGTTGTTATTATCATTGTTATTATTATTATTATTACAATTATTATTATTATCATCATCATCATCATCATCATCATCATCATCATTACCATCACCAGCAGCAGCAACATGTCTATTATTACCATCATCCGTTTCTATATACAGACGTAGGCAGAAATTCTTTTACACTCCTGCATACATTTTGTCATACAACTTGATATCTTCTAATGATTATCTAATAACATTTTCTCAATAGGGATATATACATATATATATATATATATATATATATATATATATATATATAGAGAGAGAGAGAGAGAGAGAGAGAGAGAGAGAGAGAGAGATGGATAGATAGATAGATAGATAGATAGATAGATAGATAGATAGATATATGTGTGTGTATATGTATAACTATATATACATATATATATATGTATATGTATATATATATGTGTGTGTGTATATATATATACATGTGTGCATATGCGTACATGTATGAGCGTGTGTATATATATATATATATATATATATATATATATATATATATATATATATATGTATGTTTGCATGTATGTATGCATGTATGTCTGTGTATATACATATACATATATATATACACTAACACATGCGTCCACTCCCCACTCTATTTCTGTGTTGTTTATGTATACATGCATGTATGTATGTATGTATGTATCAATGTACTTATGTGTGTATGCATGTACCTTGCGTTGAGTAGCTTTTAATTATTCTTGTTGAGATTAATTAGACATCTACAATAATTAAAGCTAGCTCAATGAAGAGACACGACACAGACCTAGAAATGTAAACTAAGTGGGAATGATATGAAGATGTTAAGAAGTAATTGTTGAATTATTCCTATATCATAGAGCAATTATTTATGTGGCCATTAATTCCTCGTCGTTTTAAGTGCCATTAATGTACCACTGATCCTAACAGAAGCCTGTGTCGTATTGACAAGAGTCTGTAAATAATGCGGTTAAGTATTGTTGAAAGACCTGGTAATTAGGAACTAAATCGATACTGTCGAATTGGAAGTACGAAACGAGGGCTGTGAATAGTTCAGTTTTAAATTGAAACAGTTTAAAGTAGGAGATTAAATATAGACGCTCATGGAGAGACTTACTTTTAACGTTTAAATTCGTGTAGTGGTTTCTCTGTGTTTAAATGTGCATGTATATGCATGTGTGTATGTGTGTGTGCGCGCGTGCGTGTGTGTGGGTGGGTGTTTGTGTGTAACTCTTTTATACAAGTAGTATTGCATATAATAAACCGTCACATCGTCAGTGAACAATGAGATGCATAACGATGACTTTCATATTTATTCCTAATACATTTCGGCAGATTCGAACGCGATTATGACGATCGCTGTTATGTTGCGCCGCAGGAGAATAGCTTCTCCTTTTCGACGAATATATGTTCTTGACGCAATCCATTTATCAGTGTAAAGGATTCTGGGACAATCGGTGTTTCGAGATCGTTGTGTCTCTTCGACCAGAAGCACCTTCAGACCAATGAACCTAACAAAAGTCGATAGTCAGCGAGCAGTTTGTTCACCGATCCGTGCTGATATCTAGTAACCGATAACAAAGCGTCGTAAAGACAATGAACAGCCAGAACTGCTGAATCGAATGTTTTGTGAACACATGTTCATCGTAAAGGAGATGTTCTCCTGAGACGAAACACAACAACGCTGCCGCAACGTATTAAATTTAAATATATAATTAATGATATCGCCAATTCGTGGTTAATTATGTAAACAGAGAACATATTAAGAACATCAAGAGTTTAAAATAACATGGGCATTGCTCCAGACTGGCTTCAGGTTTCGGTCCGGAAATAGTGAAATTGTGAAAGCGTAGAAGAGGTTTGCGTGTGTAGCGGTTTTGTACAAACAGTATCGCATGTATACGTTAATATTTGAGAATATTTCACCAACTTCATGTAGAACATTTAAACAACATCAAGTTTAAATATTCAGTTACAAAACTGTATTCCTCGATGTCTCATCTCTTGGCAAACAAAACACAGAAGTCTTATTGGGTAGAAATTCAATTTCTACGTTTCATTGTTTCTTGTACACTTTTTTTGCGTGTCTGTGATATGATTTTCGTTTTCCTGTACTGAATATTGATTTTATTGTTTCCTGCTCGTCTGAAAAAAACCCAAGGTAAAGACATCAATGTCATTAGTTCATATGTCCTTATCTGCTTCGTTTAATTTGATAGGTAGTGTCTACAAGTGCAGGCATGGTTGTGCGGTTAAGAAGCGCGCTTTGCTATCACCGAGTTACGGTTTCAGTCTCACTGCGCGGCAACTTGGGCAAATGTTTTCTACTATAAGCCTCCATCCGATTATTACAGTGAGTGAATTTGGTTCACGGAAACTGTGTGGAAGCCCATCGTATACAGGACGGGGTTCCATCAAGTATGCATGGTTATATACATATATTTATATGTATATCATTATTCAGTTTATTTCAAGATTTCTTGCCAATAGAGATAGAACCGGTTTCCATCCTAGATCCAAGGCTTCTTCATTGGAATTTCAACATCAGTAACAGGGTATTTCTATATGTATGTATGTATTATTTACGCTACTATAGAACAGAGAGAATAAGTGCTCTAT
>NC_142934.1:5630663-5653163 GCF_046866305.1 Octopus bimaculoides | reverse complement strand
AAATTTGATTTTTATCTTTAATACTTATTTCTTGAAGAAACTTTAGCACTTATTTCTTCTTAACTCTGGTACTTATTGTATCGGTCTCTTTTACCGAACAGCTAAGTTGCAGTGATGTAAACGAAGCCAAAGGAAACTCATTTATGTTATCCACAAAAAACTGATCGTAAGATAAACTGATCGTAAGATTGTGGTTTCGCTTCCAGCACCGGGCGACGCGTTGTGTTCTTGAGCAAAACATTCAGCTGGCAAAAGTGAGTAATCCTACGACGGATTGGCGTCCCGTCCAGGTGGGGAATTTCTACGTCACTAAAACAGGTTAAGTATCGTCCTTCAGTGTCTTGGGACCATTTCTTGCCGTTAAATCTTAGGAAATTTCTAACAGAGCAAGTACCTGTCATATGGGTTTCAGTCAAAAAGCGAAATCGTAGTTGGTGGGTGGGGAGCGGAACAGCAATACTTGTTGCAATAGTAACGGTAACAACAGCATTCGCAACAGAAATATTAGTAATTGCAACGGCATCATCATGATTCCATCACCACCATCATCATCATTATCATCATTAAAATCATCGTTACCATCACCATTATCATCAATATCACCATTATCATCATCATCGTCTTCATCATCATCATCATCATTATCATCGTCATCGTCATCGCCATTATAATTACCGTCGTTGTCATCACAATCACCACCACCGCCACCTCCACCATCATCATCGTCATCGTCATCAACACCACCACCACCACCACTATCATCATCATCATCATCATCATCATCATCATCATCATCATCATCATTATCATCATCATCAACATCTTCATCAACTGCAGAGTAGCAGATGCGGCACCAACTGGAGACACACCTGTTGAAATATTTGTAAAGAGATCAAAGTAGTTTCCACTTTGACAGGAAATTAAAATAAAGAAAAAAAATAAAGAAAAAATAAAGAAAAAAAAACTCGGTAAAAAACGAGAAAACCAAAATCAGCAGAAAGGGGCCGGTGAGGTGAATTCTATTATTAGGAAACAGGTTGCATGTGCAGGTGTGTGTAGGTGTAGACACCTAGGTGTGTGTTTCAGTAAGTGAATGTATATATATATGTGTGTGTGTGTGGATATGCGTGCGTGGGAGTATTGTTAAGTTGAGGTGAAACCTTCGTAGGTTAGTATAGACATGTTGGTGCGTGCGTGTGTGTGGACGTGTGTCTGTGCGTGTGTGTGTGCGTGTTTGTGTACGTGCGTGTAGACGTGTGTGTGTGTGTGTGTGTGTGTGTGTGTGTGTTGTGTCTGTGTGCGCATCCCTGTATGTATGTAGATACAGAGAAGGAGGGTGTGACACACACATACATATACATACATACGTACATGTGTGTGTATGTGTGTGTGTGTGTGTGTGTGTACTTTAGTGTATATGTGATTGACTGTTTCTGTTGGATTTTGGCAGCGGATAAGTTGCTGCATTTTCACTGTTATGAACTCTCAGTTTCTATATGGTTGCATACACGCTAAAGACGGATCCTCCATTTGTATAGCGCATGCGTGCGCATTCGCGTGTGTTTGTGAATTTGTGTTCAGTTACCGTTGCCCTAAATTCAAATCGAATCCAAAAGATCGACATAATTTGCTATGAATAACAAATACAATCATAATAGATTCATTTTATTCAAACAGTAGCATTGAATGTTAATTAATCCAGTGTTAGACATGTCATGTTTCGGGAATAGTTCAAGGTTTGCTAGAATTTAACGGATTAGATTATCTGAAGCGTGTAAGACCGAAATCTTGAAGCATCTAAAAATTTTCTTTTCTTCTGTCACTGGGGAGCGGCCATGCTGGGGCACGTCGTTGCTATGCCTGTCCATTTCTCTATGCCACATAACTGAAAACTACTACTTAGCTGTTATTTCTACATTTCTGAACTTCCTTGCATAGATTGCTTCATTCAACTAGATTCTACATTTTGATTATATTTCATCAACAACCAATGAATAAAATACATTTTTATGTAGTAAATATATAGTTCTTAAATTTCTTCTTCTTCTTCGTAAGAATTCTTCTAATACTATACACGCAACCATTTCAATACTTGATACGGAATATATATTCTTCACTACATATATATATATACTCACACACACACACACACACACACACACGACGACCATCTGGTCGACCTGATACTATTGTGGAAGACACTTGTCCAAGATGCCTTATAGTAGGACTGAACCCGAAACCGCTTAGCTGCAAACCGTGTTTCTTAACCCCTTAGCCGTTAGCATAAAAAAATAATGGTGACGACATCAAAGTAAATTTGTAATTCGACTGAAAAAACTTGTAAAGGTGACTGGCTTCATAGGAAATCGCTGAAAATATCAGCTGTCATTGGAGTATTTTGATAATTGCTCCATATTTCTTCATGTATAAAGTACAATGAATGTCAAGATTATTGTTGTTATTCTTCAGGTTCTGAGTTCAAACTCCGCCGAGGTCGACTTTGCCTTTCATTCTTTCGGGGTCGGTAAAATTAGTGCCAGTAGGACACTGGAGTCGATGTAATCGATTTAACCCCTGCTCCTAAATAGCTGGCCCTTGTGCCCAAACTTGAAATCAATGCTAATTGTTTCACTAGGGTGGGGAACCGGGGGAATCGTTAGCATGCCGAATAAAATGCTTTGTGGCATTTCGTCCGTATTTACGTTCTGAGTTCAAATTCTGCTGAGGTGACTTTATCATTTATCTTTACGGGGCCGACAAAATAATTTATATATATATATATATATATATATATATATATATAGTTCATACAGACATACATTCAAACATACAAACATATACATACACACATACATATATATATAGACATACCTACATACATACATACGTACATACATACACACGCATATATATATATACATACGCGCATATATACATGCATGCAGAAACAAGATGCAGCGATATTCTCTTCATTTAACATAGTCCAAATATATCTGTGTATATAAGTGTGTTCCTATAAATACATGTTTGTATATATATATATATATATATATATATATATATATATATATATATATATATATATATATAATATATATATATATATATATATATATATATATATATATATATATATACATATATATATATATATATATATATATATATATATATATATATATATATATATATATACATATATATATATATATACACATATATATACATATATATACATAAATATGTATATATATGCATATATATATATATATGTATATATATATATGTATATATATATATATATGTATGTATGTAGTATGTATGTATCTATATGTGTATATATATATGTATATATATATGTGTGTGCATGTATATATATATATATATATATATATATATATATATATATAGAGAGAGAGAGAGAGAGAGAGAGAGAGAGAGAGAGTTATTAATATTTCTAAGTCTCTCTAAAGGAGACTACGACAGCGGTACTGGAAATTAATAGTTATCGCCAAGCCAACATGGCAGTCCCAAAATTAGGACGAAAGCTGCCGTGAATTAGCTCCAAGAAGCCATCGCCTCTAGCTAGCTATGTGACACACGAAACCTGTGTCCTTTATAACCTTCGAACAGGGGAGGTCAGCAGTGTCCCCCTGCTGGTTTGGCATCTGCAGACTAGTTTCAGGGTGTTGCCCCTTGTCAATGCAGAGCAGCCAAGCCCTAGCCAGGCGGCGCTGCTGACTATCTGCTCGAAGGTTATTTATCTAATTTCAGTGGAATCTATCCACTGGTTTTCAGCAGCGCCGCCTGGCTAGGGCTTGGCTGCTCTGCATTGACAAGGGGCAACACCCTGAAACTAGTCTGCAGATGCCAAACCAGCAGGGGGACACTGCTGACCTCCCCTGTTCGAAGGTTATAAAGGACACAGGTTTCGTGTGTCACATAGCTAGCTAGAGGCGATGGCTTCTTGGAGCTAATTCACGGCAGCTTTCGTCCTAATTTTGGGACTGCCATGTTGGCTTGGCGATAACTATTAATATATATATATATATATATATATATATATATATATATATATATATATATATATATATATATATATATATATATATATATATATATATATATATATATATATATATATATATATATATGTATGTATGTATGTATGTATGTATGTATGTATATATACACCCACTAGCAAAATACTCGGTGCTGCGTAAGATGAAAGTTATCAGTAAATGGTTCAGAATGGTTCTAAATAAATGCATTTTCTGTATAACAGAACACCATAAGATCGCTCTTAAAACTTTATCTTGCGAGTAAAAACAAAATTTCCTTTACGTTTATAAGCAATATGGCGTCTAATGTACTGTGCTACAGATTCGGGTCCAATGTTTATAGACTATATTTTGTAATTTGGTTTAAGCGGTTTCTTCGATATGTAGTCCTGTAACTGATAATGCCTGATCCTATAGAAAATGAAGTCTTCAAATTGAAAAAGAGACTATCTATTGGTATGTTTGGAATTCTGCATGTAATAGCATCGTCTACTGCGGCGAATTCTTTGGGAATTGTAGCCTTGATGATATATTGCTGTAAACGTCTTAACCATTAATTTGGCATCATCGAGAATTATGTAACGCTGATCTCTTGCCAAGAGAGTCCCTCAGACTCTTAACTTAGTTAAGCACTACTTCTCAGCCGAGATTAATTTGTATGTAACCCTCACACTAAAAGAAACATCTTGCTTTTGTTACTTTGAAAATTGTTTCCAGTTCAATACTTCCCCACCAACCCCAACCCCACCCACACACACGCACGCACACACACACACACACACACGCACACATACACACACACACCCACACACACACACTCACACACATATATATGCTGGAGCACTGCGTTTCAGTCGAAGAAATCAACCCCTGGTCTTATTCTTTGTACGCCTGGTACTTATTCTATCGGTCTCTTCTCCCGAACGGGGACGTAAACACACCAACATCGGTTGTCAAGCGATGTTGTGGTAAGACAAACAAAGACACAAAGATACACACATACATGTATACATTTCCGTCTACCAAATTCACTCACAAGGCATTTGTCGACCCGAAGTTATAGTAGGAGACACTTGCCCAAAGTGCCACGCAGTGGGACTGAACCCTGAACCACGTGATTAGGGAGCAAGCTTCTAACTACACAGCCACTCCTATATTGCGTGCACCAAATTCATTCACAAGGCACTGGTCAGCCAGGGTTTTAAGTAGAAGACACTTGCCCAAAGAACAACGCTGTTTGAGTGAACCGAACCCAAAACCACAAGGTCGCAAATCGAGCTTCTTAACCGCCCCATGCCTATACACTTAGATATTACACGACGTTCCACTTCGGCCCACCTCATTTATCAACCTCTCCTTGTCATACTATGTATATTGTGCCCCAGCACCAGGCACCCTACTAATCACTTTGTCTAATAACTCCCTTTCAGAAAATCCCGTCCTTGCTCATTCGTTTTTATTACGGGGGCCCTCGATGAACAAAAGTTGAAACAGACCATCAAAAGTATCGATTACACCAATCTCTAGAGACGACTGCAAAGTCATGTTGCTTCCACATACGACTAATTATTAAACAAATCTAACATTTATAGGATGTGTTGGTTTTTTTTTGGGGGGGGGTTTCAATACTTCATTTAGAAGTTGTGTCTGAATTATTAACGTTTGCATACTAGAGTTTATCTTAGCCCTTCCTATTTAGTTTATATCTCTGGTAGATATCTATACTCACCGAATGCTTGGCTGACATTTAGAGGTTGTTTCTCTTTAATTGAAAGTTACAGGGAGAAATATTTACAATCAATATGAGTGGGTGTAGATACGTCTCTATTGTTAAGAAGCTCGCTTTGCGACTACGATGTTTTTGGGTTCGGTCCTACCGCGCAGCAACTTGAGCAAGTGTCTACTACAAATGGTCCTAGGCCAATAGATGTGTTGTAAGTAAATTTGGTAGACGGAAACTGTGTGGAAGCCCGCCGTGTATATATATGTATGTGTGTGTGTATGTGTGTGTGTGTCTGTGTCTGTGTCCGTGTGTGTGTGTATGTGTGCTTTTGTGTTGTCACACCCCCACCAGTGTTGATTTTATGTATGTCTCCATAAGACACCGTTAGAATAAGTACAAAACTGTAAAATAAAAAAAAATCGCAAGTACTGTAAGCGACTTGTTCGACTAAAACTCATCAAATCAGTACTCCAGCATGGTCGCAGTTCAATAAGAGAAACAATTAAGCAATAATATGATCAGGAGTGGCTGTGTGGTATGTAGTTTGCTTACCAACCACATAGCTTCGGGTTCAGTCCCACTGCGCGGCACCTTGGGCAAGTGTGTTCTACTATGGTCTCAGGCTGACCGAAGCCTTGCGAGTGAATTTAGTAGATGGAAACTGAAATAAGCCTGTTGTATATATATATATATATATATATATATATATATATATATATATATATATATATATATATATATATATAGTTTTAGGGAAAATAACCAATTTTCAAGAACTCATCGATGAAAATCCACTATTATATATATATATATATATATATATATATATATATATATTGATTTAGTGATATTTTTCTTTTGCATTTGATTTCTTACAAATGTTTTTGCTTCGCGTTTTTGTTTTCCAAATTATTTTTAAACATTTGCAAGGTTTAGCATTTCTGCATTCAATAAATGAAATTCTAGAATTCCACTGTCTTTTTTTTTTTTTTCTTATTCACGATACACTTCTCTGCACTTTGCATCTGTTTTAATCCAAATATATATTACGATAGCCTCAGAGATTGGATGTTTCTGTGTAGCAAGGAATATTTAACTCTCCATTTAAAAACAGTTTAAACGATAACAATTCCGAAAAATGACCTTACATTAAATACACCAACAACTGATTAAATTGCACTTTTTTTCTCATCCATTGCAAGTTCTTTAATTCAATCAAGAAATCCATTTCTCAACAATCAAAATATTTTTCCTGTTTATATCCATTCCTTGTATTTGTGTTTTGTTTTTGTTTTTTTTTTTCTATTTTATTTTTCACACAAAAAGCCAATAAGTAATTTAGTTGGCAGCCATTTTAACTATTTCAAGGGTAAAAATGCCGTATTGGATGCTTAAATCAATAACGTTTACGGGTTTTCTTTCTCTATTGTTGTTCTTGTTATTCTTGCTGCGAAATTTTAATTGTCCTTAATCTTATCGTCGCCGTTTTTTGCTTCTACAGTTTCTCTAGCTTCCACTACTACTACTACTACTGCTACTACTACTGCTACTGCTGCTGGTATAGCTACTACTACTAATACTGCTACTACTAATACTACTACTAATACTACTGCTACTACTACCACTGGCTGCTGCTGTTGAGGCTGCTACTGCTACATTTTCTCATTGGTACCTTGATTAAAAGGCTTTTGCTTTTCCTTTGTGTGGGGTGGGCATGGGTGTGTAGGTATAAGGTGGGGTGGTTCATGCATGCGTGCGTGCGTTTGTGGTTGTCCCTTCCACTGCTTGACAGAACGGCAGAACTGACCAATATGACATGTGCCTTATTTACATGATAAATACTGGGCTCCATTTTTTTTTTCGACTAAAGCCTTGAAAGTGAAGCCCCAGCATGGCCAAAGTCCATTGAGTGAAATAAATAAAAGAGAAAAGAGAAAAGCCACAATCAGTTTTCAGTTACATATTTATTTTCCTTCTTATTGATGTTGTTGATGATGTAGCTGTTCTCATTGCTACGCTGCTGCTGCTGCTGTTGTTGTTGTTGTTGGCGTGAACACATGTAGGCTTCCTTCATGGAAAAGAACGCGTTAGATAACATAATCAGGAGCTCGTTGTACATGGGGAGAAAATTCGTGATCGTCACAGCTGGAAATGTTCATATATGCTTTGCATCAAAGACACGCTCAGTTTAGAAGTGACCTGCAAATAGAATAATCTTCAGAAGGTGAAATAAACGAATGCAGGGTCTGAAATACAAACAGACGGATGGCCATGACAGGATATTTTTCATCAAAGCTCTGCTTACTCACCGATGCACTTTAACTAAACAACAACCATCATTCAAAGACAGTTTTGATTACATCGTTGAACAGACAACATTGTTGTTGGTCACTAAACCCGACAGCATTGTTGTCTTGACATAAACCTTGCATTATCTATTTATCCATTTATTTATCTATCTTTCTATCCATGTATTTATTCTTAAGCATGGTTGTGTGCTTAATAAGCTCACTTCTCAACAACGTAGTTTGGGGTTCAATCCTACAGATCGGCGTCTTAACCTTTTGTTGGTTCATTTCATTTTTTTGCAGAAATCTTTTCGCAACAAAACCGCTCTGTTTTTTAATCGGACGGTCACAAGTAGTGAAAAATGGTTTACAACAACGTGGAAATGGATTCTCTCGACCATTTCTTTTCCGAAGGTAAAAGAGAAAAGAGAACAGCACCAAGAACAACAACATCAATAAAACAAAGAGCTACGGACGGTGGAACATCAAATTAATAAATACGTTACTGGAAACTCACCGGTTGCCAAGTTCGGTCACAAGGCATTGGTGGAGCAGACGGATAAGTAGAAGACACTTGCCCAAAGTACTGCGCCGTAAGATTGAACTCGAAACCACGTGGTTGCAAAGCCAGCTTCTTAACCACTCGGCTATTCCTTCACCGTTTTGAGATGTGTTTTTATTCATGTTCTTTAACTTCTTCAATGCACCGACCGACTTTTGCACCTGGATACATATATTTTTGGAAGTAATGTTTCGCTCCTGTTTTGGCGTTTTTCTATCAAGTTTGGTTGGTATGCTGAATACAAAACTGACATTAGATTTTTTTAATACCAACAAAGATTTGCATAATAATCCTGAAAACATAATATTTATTCTAATACAGTTTATTGTAATTTCAACTGCTTTATAAAACATATTATAGAAATTGTATAATATGATACAACGCACAATCATGAATAATGGAATAACACAATTGTAATAACTCTGGTGGTCCAGTGGATCAAAAACATCAATAATCGCAGAGGTAAACATTGGAGAATCGTTGAATATTGTAGCTTCTACTTCTTTCTCGAAACCAACTCTGAACATAATTGCCAGTGGCATAGTTAACGGGGGAGCAAAGGGAGCGGCTGCTCCCCCCAGGCACAGTTTTGAAAACTGGCACCTTTTCAACAATGTTTTTTTAAACTGCTAAATTCACTTGTGAGATAAAAGTCGAATCGCCTTTTCTTTTTCCTTTCTGGTGATTGCATGACCTCGGAAGAACTTTCGGGAGTCATTACTTTATTTGACCAATCTCCCGTATATATATATATATATATATATATATATATATATATATATATATATATATATATATATATGATGAGCTTTTTTCAGTTTCCGCCTACCAAATCCACTCAGAAGTCTATAGTCGGCCGGAGGCTATAGTAGAAAAGACTTGCCCAAGATGCCACACAGTGAGACTGAACCCAGAACCATGTCATTAAGAAGCAAACTTCAAACTTCTCACCACAAAGTCACGCTTACACCATTATTTTATTTTTCTACCTTTTGTGGCCAGGTACAGGTGCAGCTAAAATCACTTCCGTTTTCATCTTTAATCCAATATCTCGCAGTTATTTCTAATTTTCCTACCGATTTACTTCCCCTTTTATTAAATATTGATGGCTGTCGGCCATAGTGAAATTTCTTCAGTTTTTGTTAGTATTTTTGTAGTTATTTCGTTTTTCTTACTTTTTCTGTCGTTTTATCGTTTATATACGCTATTATATGCCATTTTTCTTCGGTGTAATTAATTTTGTCTTAACTAAACATGCTTTCGATGTAATTAACTTTTATTCTTGTTGTTATATCAGATGTTGTTGTTACAATCGTTTATATTTTTGATGTTATTGCTGTTGTTGTGTTTGTTGTTGTTGTCATAGTTGTTGTTGATGTTGTTGATACTGTGTTTCTTGCTATTATTGCAATTGTTTGTTGCCGTAGCAAAATGTTCTTTTGCGGATACAAATGATAATGGCTATTTTACAATTTCAAAGCGAATGGAGTTCTGTTCTTTTTTTTCCAGTCAGATTATTTACAAACAGAACAATTTCGAACACTTCTGACCACTTTAGAACACTCGAATTTCATTTCATACCAGAATAAACCAGAAACTATTTGCTTTCTCAACATTGATATTTCTTCGCATTTTTTTTTTTTTTACAAACATGGCCATTTGTACTGTAATGACGAATCCGCCCACGACATAAAACAAAATAATATTCGCATTCAGTCATACAAATAAGAATATCAAACAATATTACTACAAACAAAAGCCAACAAGTAGACTTTAAGTCGACCAACGAAGATATAAAGTAATGACATTTTAATTGAAGATAATAAGAACATTTTGAACCGCACAAAAACAAAAACAGCGACATCAGCAATGCAAAATTAACCAATCAAACGCTTTTAAAACATTAATGATGGTTTATATATATGTAAAAAAATAAGTTCAGGCATGGTTGTGTGGTAAGAAGTTTGCTTCCCAGTAACATGGTTCTGGGTTCATTCCTACCACGCGTCACCTTAGGCAAGTGTCTTCTACTATAGCCTCTAGCCGACCAAAACCTCGTGGATGGATTTGGTAGACGGAAACTGGAAGAAGCTCGTTGTATGTATATGTGTCTGTGTCTGTGTGTGTGTTACCTTATGGTTGTCCCTCACTACCGTTTGACAACCAGTGTTGGTGTGTTTACGCCCCCGTAAGTTAGTGGTTCCACCAGAAGAGAACGAGTGAATATGTACCAAGTTTTAAAAAATAAGCAATGGGGTCGATTCATTCGCTTAAAACTCTTCAAGGCGGTGCCCCAGCAAGGGCGCAGTCTAATGACTGAAACAAATATAAAAGGCAGCTGAAATTTTGGCCCTTTCTTGCTCCCTAAAATGTCGTGTAGAAGAAGTGCGTTGTGTCACCGGCCGGAGCGCTCCAGATGGCTCGCTCATTAAGTGAAGATGACGGGAGACGGTGTCATGGGAGCATCCCATCGGTTGGGCCAAATCCTGAGTGGGTAGGTACAGATTCTCGTGGATGAGTCTTTCATTCGATTCTCATTGAACTGAACAGGTCAGCCGGAACACGATGAGTCTGTAACGATGGATTTCCCCCTCATTCTGTGTAGTTCTTTCAGTAAGAGCACATTCTTCGTACACAGCAGAAATGTCTCGAACGGTTTTGGTAGCTTTGGAACCTTGACTGAAAGCAAAGAGAAGCAGGTGTCGAAAATGCTCTTTTTTTTTTTTCTACTTGGCATTTTATCGTCATATGTCTGAAAATAGATAAAAATGTATTCATCTTTCAAGAACGATAAGCGAAAGTTGTAGAGGAAGAACAAAGTTACAAAGACACATATAACACTATGATAAAAAATATTTTTCGTGTTAATTCAAATAACATTGGAAAGAAACAAACGAGTTTATCTCACAACCTAATATTTACAATCCTTATTGAATGAAGAGAGATATTTTGAGTGGTGAATCACTGAGAGCGGGATACGCACCGCCGTCAACAAACGGTTAGGCGCCTACCTTATCGCTACGGACAGCTGCGACTACCAAAGACCTTGGAAAACTATTCATTACCTAGTGATGTTGGGAAAAAAGCTCTTCCCAGCCATTATGAGAACAATGTCGAGCAAAAGAGATAACACTTAGATGAAGGAGTCCACTTCACGGGGAAATATAACAACTCCGATGAAGTGATCGTTTCGATATTGACAAAAGAGAAAATGGCGGCTACATCATTATTATGTTCATCGAAGAATAGAGTGTGCGTAATAATAGACATAATACATATAAATAAAAGAATATTATCATGGCAATAGTGAAGGTAATAATAATAATAATAATAATAATAATAATAATAATAATAATAATAATAATAATAATAGTAATGATAAATTTTGATGGTGATAATTAGTAATAGTAGTAGTAGTAGTAGTAGTAGTAGTAGTAGTAAAATATTTTGATAATGTTGATAATGATTGTGATAATAATGATGATAATGATAATAATAATAATAATAATAATAATAATAATAATAATAATAATAATAATAATGATAATAATAGACTCTTTAACCATGTATTCCTATACATAACTGAATCTATCATCAAGCTGTGACAGTAACAATGCATGGCAAAAATATTTGCCAGAAGATTCTAAGTAAATCTTTATGTATGGGAATCGGTAAACATGTTACATCTCAACAACTAAATTTGAACTATTAGCCCTTCAATCATCGAAATAAAGGCTTTCATAATTTCGCCACTTCAAATTTCACATTCTCCATCCTCTAAATCAAACTTCACTTTCGTATAATTTTTTGTTTGTTCTTTTTTTTTTTTTCTTTTTTTTGCTTTTTTTTTTTACTTGTTTTAGGTGGGGTGGGGGTTCTTTTCATTTCGTTGTATTCGTAAGCTAAACGAAGACATTATCAGAATTTATTATCTTTCCTTAACGCCTTTGTTTTGTTTTCTTTTTCTCTCTCACCATTATTTTATCCTGACAGATTTCTTATCTTAATGGAAGCAGCAAAAGAAAAATATTCTTCCCTTTTATATATATTATGACTTCGCACGCAGACAATGTGAAAACATATGTTTTATGCAATCATTAGAATACAAAATGGAATGTGGAATATTATATTACTGCTTCCATATAAATATTCGATTCCTATTTCAATAAATTATTATATACATATATGTCCTACGTAGACACCTGAATATATATACATGCATACATTAATAGTTGTCATCTCCTTCTTGAGTATGACGTCTTGAGATTTCTTAAGCCTTTTACTTTTTCCTTGCATGACTTCATAAATGACTTTTGATACCAGCTTTCGACTTCATCACTTGGTTACACATGTTCCTCTTCAAACCAAGTGGCTGAGGATACCTCATCTGCCTTCATACCATCATGCTCTTCCGTCTGATCTTGAAACCAGCAAGAGAATCACAGATTCTTCCACATAGGAGTGGTTGTGTGGTAAGTAGCTTGCTTACCAACCACATGGTTCCGGGTTCAGTCCTACTGCGTGGTACCTTGGGCAAGTGTCTTCTACTATAGCCTCGGGCCGACCAAAGCCTTGTGAGTGGATTTGGTAGACAGAAACTGAAAGAAGTTCGTCGTATACATGTATGTGTGTGTATATGTTTGTGTGTCTGTGTTTGTCCCCCCAACATCGCTTGACAACCGATGCTGGTGTGTTTACGTTCCCGTAACTTAACATGGGCCTATAATATTTTAGATAGCAATGGGTTGTAGGGCATGATCCACATGTTATCAATTTCCATCCCTTGACTATTAACTTTGAGCTTGGTAGTGTTTCCACCATGTTCTGGTTTTCAGTGTCTTGGCTAGGAAAATGAATGAGTTATTTCCGTTGGCTGTTAAAGGAAAATATATATGGGTTATATATGTGAACCCCTTCTAGGGGCCCTAGCCATACAATTATAGATTGTTATTGAACTTCAATGAGCGTAGTAACAAGCTGGATGTTACTTTAACATGGTTGGAAAGTTTCAGGAAAATGCGTTAACTAGTGTGTAGACGGCGGCAACTTGACACAAGCAGACATCCAAACAAACAACTTGCGTTTATATATGTATGTATATATATATATAAGTCAGTAAATAGTGGGCTGGCTTTTTTTCATTTTCATATATATATATATATATATATATATATATATATATATATATATATATATATATATATATGTATATATATATAAATATATATGTGTGTATATGTATATATAGATATGTGTGCGTGTCTATATATGTATATATATATCACGCTTTCCAACGATTATTGCTTTGATATCTGCTGGTTCAGCAGAATTTGACGTAATCATAGCATAAACATTCAAATCCAGAGAGAGGACAAAATAAATAAGGCCAGTTCTTTCAAATTTAATTAGAAAATGAACATTTATGGCTAACTTCTCTATCCAGATTATAAATTTTAATTGATGGAGCTTTGTTACTTAGAAAGGAATAATTCAGATGGATTATGAACAAGAGTGATGACATGGCTTTGTCGTTAAGAAGCTCACTTAGCAACCATGCGGCTTAGGGATCAGACCTGCTGCGTGGCACCTTAAACAAACCTTCTACTATAGCCCCTGGCCGACCAATGGCTTGTGTATGGATGTAGTAGATGGAAGCTGAAAGAAGCCCATCGTGTGTGCGCGTGTGTATGTGTGTGCGTCTGTGTGTGTATAAATATATGTTTCTATGTATGTACGTATGCATGAGTGCATGTATGTATGTATTTCATTATTCAGTTTTATTTCAAGCCTTTTTGCCAATAGAGAAAGAGCCGGTTTCTAACCTAGATCCGAGCCTCCTTCATTGGACCTTCAACGACTTCGACAGGGTATTTTTGTATGCATGCATGTATGTACGTATGTTGTATACATGTAGTTTTGTATGTTTTGTTTTATGTATGTCCTCTCCTTCTCATGTATGTATCCCTGTGTGTGTATTTGTGTCTGTGCTCGTCTCCGCACCGCTCAACAATCGGTGTTTATTCGATTACGTTCTCCATAACCCAGCAGTTCGGCACAAGACATCAACAGAATACATTACCAGACTTTAAAAAAGATAAAACCTTTAGACCCTTCAAGATGCTGCTTCAGCATGACTGCAGTCCAATGATTGTAACAAGTAAAGGGTAACAGATAAAGGGATACGTATGAGTCTCCTCATACGGATGATGGTTTCCTGTCCGCTGTGAAGCTTTTGTTATTTGTCTTTGGCAACGCAGCGTAATTTTATTTCGCTTTAGGAGAGCAAAATTTCACGTATCGCATCCGAAGATGTTACTTGCACAACATGCTATTAATTGCAAATTCATTGCTCGTTACTCTATAGCGACAGAACCTCGCAGCTGTGTACTGGCTTTACGATCTCCCGTCACACTCTCTCTCCTTCTCTCTCATTTTCTCTCTCTCTCTCTCTCTCTCTCTCTCTCTCTCTCTCTCTCTCTCTCTCTCTCGCTCTCTCTCTCTCTCTCTCTCGCTCACTCTCTCATTTTCTCTTTGAAATGCTTAACTTTAGACACATGTGTGTGTGTGTGTGTATGTATATATATATTTATGTATTTATGTATATATTTATGTATGTATATATGCATTCATGCATTCATGTATATAAGTGAATATTTGAGTATATAAGAGGTCTGATCAATAAGTAACCGGACAGTTGCCATTGTACGTAAAGCGATACAGAGACAGATAGAAGGGGGAAACAAACATACGTGTACATACATTTATAATATGCATGCGTACATAAATGCACACACACACACACACACACACAAATATACACATATGTATGCATGCATACATATACACACATATATGCATATATATATGCATGCATATATACACACACATACATATATAAACATATATATGTGGTGTAGTAGTAGTAGTAGTAGTAGTAGTAGTAGTAGTAGTAGATGCAGCAGCAGCGGCAGCTGTACTACTACTAGTAGTAGTAGTAGTAGTAGTAGTAGTAGTAGTAGTAGTAGTAGTAGTAGTAGTAGGTAGAGGGGTAGTAGTCATGGTAACAACGCATCGTTTGTTTGCTTGTTTGGTTGCTTGCTTACATTTTTGTTTTACTATCGCCTGCTGCCGCTGTTGCTATTGCGAGCAATTTTCGATAATGGAATTGTTTGATACAGACATTGATGTGATAATATCAAAATTCTGTCAGCATCCCCTGAATAACCGCCAAACACGTCAAAACTTGGTTACAATAAACACGTGACAAACGACGCCATTGGCGTTTCATTGTATGAAATCCCCGAAGAGGAAACACTCACAGTAACTGCGCATAACTTTATCGCTTCAACGACAGTAATGTGACGAATGTTGTACATTGTACACATGCGTGTGAATTTATGTGTGTGTGCAAATATGTATGTCTGTTTGCATGCACGCATGTGTGTACGCTTATATACGTGTGTGTTTGCGTGTGTATGTGTGTATTGTCTACATATACGTCCATATGTATTTAAACATACATAAGTGTGTGTATTATGTATGTATATATGTATGTATGTATGTATGTATGTATTCATGTATATATATATATATATATATATATATATATATATATATACAGGGAGAATTCACAAAAAAAAAACAAAAGACGAAGACAGGTGGTGTAGAAAACAAATAGATGTATTAGTTTTACGCTCGGGAATTGAAAAAGTCTTTAACGTTTCGAACCTACGCTCTTCAACAGAAAAGAACACAGAAAGAAACAAGGAGAGAAACAAGATATATATATATATATATATATATATATATATATATATATATATATATATATATATAAACATGAGTGCACATTTCGGTATATAAGGGATCTGATCAACAAGTAACTGGCCTGTTGCCATAGTAACGAAGCTTAAACACCCAGAAGAAAGCCACTTGATACAGATTGACCTCTACTGTTTTGATTGACCTCTACTATTTTGCAGAAAATGGGGGTAGTTTATCCTGTTTAGGCTATATTATTAGCATTATCCTGTGTTTGAGAATTTAAAAATCACTTCTTTAACTTTCTAAGACATCTCAACGTTTCTAAAAGCAAACTTCGTTTGTTTGTTTACGTTTATCGTAATTTGAATTTAATATATATATATACGACTGAACTCAAAACCACGAGGTTGCGAGCTTCTTGACTAAACAGCAACGTGTTTAGTAAATATATTTCAATATAATCTGTTCCCCGTTGTTGCTAAAGTTTCCTGTATATGAAATAAGACTAAGCCAAGCTGAGAGAGTACAGAAGCTGGGACGCAATTCTTCATACATTCCTTCTCGCAATTCTGAATTAAAAGCTCTACCTCGCTGATAAAATATGGTTTAAGGTAGCGACTAGCGAGATTATGCACTAAATTAGCTTCTTACAGGAAGTCTCTGGGCAGATAAAAATATAGCATTTCTCTTCGAGATCTTGAGAGATGTATGGGGTTGTCAGATAAATTCCTATCTCTCTTTTTCCTTCTTGGCTTTTTTTTCTATTTGGCACTCTGTCATCATATGTATGAGAAAAGGCAACATTTATTCAAATTTCAAAAGTTGTAGAAGAAAAGAGCAACAAAAATATAACAGATATATTTCACTACGATAGAAGTATTTTTCGTGTTAATTCAAATAGCATAGGAAAGGATTTTGAAGAACTGGATAGTAAAAGAAAACAACGAACGAATTCATCTGGTAAGCCATTATGTGAAGTTTCGGACGTGTCGAGTCTAAAAAGCAGTTTGGATTTGTAATTAAAAAGATTTCGCTTACTTTTATACCACAAATTCGCTTAGTAAAAGGATGAAAGGCACAACACCACACTCCGACTACGCTAAAATACAGAAGCTTTTCGTTCCGAGGAACTCATTAAATCCTTTCAGGTATTATGCCACGGAGCAAGAAGTAAGCTCCCAGCAAACCGAATCCGGAGCAGAGTTATGCTCTTGTTTCTTCCAAGTTCGTGAAGGTGCGGGACGATCGTAAGGTCGAGTGTTCGATTCCTGGCGGTGCGTTGAGTCCTTGAAGAAGACAAGTTATTTCACGTTGCTCCCGTCTACCCAGTTTGCAAGTATGAGTTGTACCTGTAATTCAAAGGGGCCAGCCTGATCACATTCTGTGTCATGCTGAATCTCTCCGAGAATGATGTTAAGAGTACGCGTGTCTGTGGAGTACTCAGCCACTTACACGTTCGTTTCACAGACAGGCTCTCCGCTTGTCGAACCAACTGGAACACTCATCGTCGTAACCGACGGAGAGCCATTCTTTTTTTTATCCTCATTACAGTTGTATAACTAAAAGCGTTCAGTCGTGACTATCCATATTAACTAATTTAATATTTGTTTAAGGATGCAGTCGTATAATCTGTAGAGAATTTGGCAAACAGTTCGATGGCCACGCAAAAATCTCTTTCATTTCCCGGTGCAAATGCCAATAAAACTGTTGAAAAGTCATGATTGTCACGCCATCTCCACACTTCTCGCCCACCTTGAAAATCTTAGTCTATATTCCAAGCTGATAAATCATACTTTTGTCTTTAATATGGTGCGCGATGCAGAACATAAATCCGTATTATGTGCCAACTTAATGAGGGCGTAGGAAAGGTGGAGAAGTAAGGGAGGAGAGGAAAAGGAGAGAAGGGGGCATACGAGAGGAGGCGGAGGGACGAGAGGAAGGAAGAAGAAGAAGAAGGAAATGAAGAAATATCTATGGTCTCCTACAACGGACGTTGGCCAATGATGGCGATTGTAGAGCTGATATAAATATATGGTTTTGATTTTCTTGGCCTCATTTCAAGCTCCTGAAATATTTTCCGCCAACGAATAAATTCATCTTAAAGTGCATTAAACGCTAGAGTAGAACTAGGCCGCAGTTTTGTTGCTGATGTTGTTGCCGTTGCTATTGTAATTTAATTCTTGATCAGCTATGATGCAGCAAGCCTATGATCAAAGGCACTCCAGCCATGACGATACCAGGCTTTTTTTTTAGTATGTATGACTGCAAGCTGGCAGAGGAGACAGGTGAGGAAACCACAAACAAAGTGTATTAGATTGACACTTAAGAAAATGAGCAACAGACAATTAGTAACATTTAAAATTTTTATTTATACATAAAAATAGGGGTGGAGGCGCTGAGGGTATTATGTGGCCATGAGAGGTGGGGGGCCAAAAAGTTTGAGAACCTCTGGTCTAATACATTTACCAATCTACTGCTCTGAAATGGCATTTTATTTCGAAAGGATAAAAAAGGAAAGTAACCTAAGCTGGATTCGAAGTCACACCACACAGGTCCCGAACGAATATCACTTACAATCCTACCAGTAAGCCAAATAAACACAACCAATTCTCTCTCTTGTGTAAGGTGACCTGTTTTTAATTAACCCTTTGACTGCTTAATTAATTGTCATGGTGATTCTTGTAAAGATGTTAATTATACATCTAAACATAAAATTGATATTTTCCGCTTCTGTCGCACTTTTTCAGAGTGTCTTCTATAGGTATCGTTTTCATATCCGCCATTAAAAGTATTTGATTCTTGCTCTGTAAGAAGATATTTGATGAAATGTATGGAAATATTAAGAAAATCTTAAGGTGAACCCACATTGCAGCAGGAGGCAAAAAAGGAGAGCAGGTCCGTCCGACATTCTACTTTACCAGAAACTGTACAAAAAAAAGAAGCCTAAACACACTGCTCCAGCATGGCCTCAACCTCTGGCTGAAACCAGCAAAAGGTAAAAGATAAATTGTCTTTCCTAATTAGTGTTACTGGGGTGAGTCTCCATTCCACGCAGCAAAAGGAAAGGTCTTTATCAAAACTGGGATAAAAACATAAAACCGTTTACCGCAGTTAATGGTGAATGCTGGTGTGTTTACGTCCCCGTAACGTAGCGGTTCGGCAACAAAAGAGACCGATAGAATAAGTACTAGGCTTACAAAGAATAAGTCCTGGGGGGTCGATTTGCTCGACTATAGGCGGTGCTCCAGCATGGCCGCTGTCAAATCACAGAAACAAGTAAGAGTATAAGAATATATATATATATATATATATATATATATATACATATATATATATATATATAAACATTGTTATTGTTGTTGTTGCTGCTACTGCTGGTTAGCTGCTACTGTTGCTGCTGCTGCTTTTACGGTTGTTGTTGTTGTTGTTGTAGCTATTATCAGAGGATTAAACTCAGTGTCTGGAATGCATTCAAAGGAAAAAAAATCGAGATCAGACTTTAAAATGTTATATTCACCTGATGCAGCTTTAGAAATTGGATCCAATGCACGTATCGGTGCATATTGATGCACCTAAATACATGTTATTGATCTTTGCATCTCGTCAACGTGTAAACTGAAATACACGGAAATGAAACAGATAAACACAGTCAGATACACAGAGATGTGTGTTTGTGTGTGGCGGGTGGGATGTGTGTGTGTAGGTGTGTGTGTGGATGTGTATGTGGGTGGGTGTTTCTGCACAGGTGTATATGTGCATGTGCGGGTACGTGTGTGTGCGTATTTGTGTCTATGCATGTCTACGCCTGTGTGTGTATATATGTGAACGTGTGTACGTGTGTATGTGTACGTTTGCGTGCAGGTGTGTGTAGGTGAATGTGCGCGCGTGTGTGTGTGTATGCGTGTCTATGCCTGTTTGTATGTATGTGAACGTGTGTGCGTGTGTGTGTACGTGTACGTTTGTGTGCATGTGTGTAGGTGTGTGTGGATGTGTATGTGGGTGGGTGTTTCTGCACAGGCGTATGTGTGTATGTGCGGATATGTGTGTGTGCGTATGTGTGTGTCTGTATGCGTGTCTACGCCTGTGTGTATGTATGTGAACGTGTGTACGTGTGCGTGTGTGTGTGTGTACGTGTACGTTTGCGTGCATGTGCGTGTATGTGCGTGTATGTGTGTGCGCGCGTGTATGTGTATCTGTGTATACGTATGTATAACGAGTGAAGAACAAGTATATAGTGCGTGTGTTTATTTGGCGAAAATAAAACAATGACCGTCCCGAAATACAACAATATCTGTTTCAACACACGATTTCACATCAGGAATCTTGCAACATACACACACACACACACACACACACACACACACACACATATATATATATATATATATATATATATATATATATATATATATATATATATAGATAAGTAGAGTTAGCGGTTGGAGTAACCATCTAAGGGATATGAATATCCGTTATTACTACCGGTGTAAATTACCTATGTTAACCCTGGGCATGTGTACGCCTGCTCATTTTGCTTGTGTTCATCCCCCACCACCGCTTGACGACCGGTGTTGGTGTGTTTAAGTTCCTGTGAATTAGCGGTTCAGCAAAAGATACCGAGAGAAAAAGTACCGTGTCGATTCGTTCAACTAAAACCTCTTCAAGACAATGCCCCAGGATAGCCGCAGTCTAAGGACTGAAACAAGTGAAAGATGTGTGTGTGTGTGTGTGTGTGTGTGTGTGTGTGTGTGTGTGTGTGTGTGTGTGTGTGTGTGTGTGTTTGTGTGTCTATTTCTGTGTGTCTGTGTGTATACGTGTGGTGAGGGAATGATAATGAAGGTACGAAAATGCACAGTTCCTTTATATTCCATTTAAGTATTTCTGAAGAACAGTATTACAATCAAATCGCTTCAAAATACATAATTACATATTCCAAAACGTCATACCGTTTCCCACTTACATTACTACAGTCAAATTATTTCAAGATTACATATTCCAAAATATGTTTTTACATTCAAATCATTTCAAAATACATTATTAAACACTCCAAAGCGCATAATTACAAAAATATATAAATTTTCCATTGTACGTAATCACGAACAGGTTTCACTTCTTACAGAGTACCTTCATTGCGACGTTCATGTGTAATGGATTACTCCTAGCATTCAATTAATGACTATCCGATCTATCCTCATTATAGACTCACTAGTTAACAAGGTAGGTAATATTATGTACGTTAATAGAACCTAAGTAATAACAGATGCTCGTTTTTGTACGTTAAGCATTCAAAAAGATGTAAAATAGTATATTTTATAAATATTGCTGAATGTATTAAGAACAAACGTAATTGGTTGACGATTTGAAGTTGGTCTCTGATTTTCAATAAAGTGTTTCTTTATTGATTCTTTGTTGTTGTCATATACTCTACACATTGATAAAATGGGAAAATTCATAAGTTTGACTCCTGAGTTCCTTCACAGCTCCCTAAATGCTCACTGAGGTAATTTTTTCTAGTGTTTCGATCATATATTTGTTGTCAGTGAACTGTCACCCGTTTTATAAGTGACATGCATCTTAAGGCAATATAATTCTCGCTACATTTACAGTATGCTGTAATATAAATTAAGTTTTCTGATTGGCATGTAAAGTTAATATTTATTTTTTTTTAAATTTGCGCATTGTTTAAGCGGAACTCAGAGTCTTCTGATACACAAGTATTCATACAATATTAATTCAAATCAACCCTATTAATATTAAGGAATTAGTGTAACTTATCAAAATCTATCACCGTTAAACCGCGACCCTAAAATGAGGATAATCTTAGAAAAACAGAAAATAAGTAAAAGCAAAATACAGTTACATATATTATTTTCTATTCTAGGCACAAGGCTCGAAACTTTGGGGGACGGGCCAGTCAATTAGATCGACCCCAGTACGCAACTGGTACTTAGTTTATCAACCCCTAAAGGATGAAAGGCAAAGTCAGCCTCGGTGGAATTTGAACTCAGAACGTAAAAGCAGACGAAATACGGCTAAGCATTTCGCCCGGTGTCCTAACCTTTCTGCCAGTTCACCGCCTTTAAATATTCTTTTCTACTCTAG
>NC_142934.1:5593163-5628163 GCF_046866305.1 Octopus bimaculoides | reverse complement strand
TACATATATATATGAATACATACGTACAAAAGTATACATGTGTAAGCATATATGTGTGTGGGTATTTGGATATACATACACACACCTACACATATTATTTAATATGCGTATGCGCATGTGTGTGTGTGTGTGTGTGTGTGTGTGTGTGTAGGTGGGTGTATTTTTTATATTTATGTTTGCGCGTGTGTGTTTCTGCTTGACAATCTTTGTGTATTTACCGACATAAAACATATACCTTGTAATTTTGTCTTACTGTCTATTTTTCTTTCTCTCTCCCCCCTTTCTCTCTCTATCTAACTATCTATCTATCTTTGTATCTCTCTCTCTCTCTCACTGTATCTCTCTGTCTATCTCTCCCTCTCTATCTATCCATCTCTATCTATCTCTTTCTCTGCATCTCTCTGTCTATCTCTCCCTCTCTATCTATCCATCTCTATCTATCTCTCTTTCTATCTATCTTTTTCTCTTTCTATCTATCTATCTCTCTATCTATCTGTCTCTCCTTCTCTCAGTCTATCTATCTATCTTCCTCTCCCTCTCTATCTATCTATCTATCTATCTTTCTATCTATCTAACTATATATCTCGCTCTCTACATATATGTGGTTAAGAAGCAAGCTTCTTACCACACACATACACACACGTCTCTTTGTGTGCGTGCGGGCGTGCGGGCGTGCGGGCGAGCATGTATCTGTGTATACATATAACTGTGTATACTATAACTAAAATAAATTCCATACAAACAAGTGTTTCTCCCATGAATCTCCCTCTTTTATGAAATTGGATTATTTAAATGATGTCTGTATAGGTATGGTTTCCACCCCAACGGCACCCTAACTAGCCCCCCCCACACACACACACATTCAAACACGCTACACCTCCGTCACACCTCCACCCCCATCAGCTTCAGCATCATTAACAGCAACGTCTTCGACACCATCACTACGACTACGAGCGCCAGACCAACGACCACCACCCTCACCGCTGCGACAATGGTTGCAACTGCTAGAGCCGCAGTTGCCGGCAACTACAGCTGCTACCACCATAGTTAGACCTACTCTTACAACTCCCCACCATTTTTTCATGCTGCCGATATCGCTATCGTCTGTTCCAGTCAATAATGTTTAAGCGCGTTCATTTATGTGATGCTGCTGCTGCTGCTGTTGCTGTTGTTGTTGTTGTTATTGTTGCTGCTGCTGTTGTTGTTGTTGTTGTTGTTGTTGTTGTCGTCGTGATTATTGTATTACGAAGACTTTAAACTGTGTCTGCTAAAGCATGAAATAAACTTCTCATAGTGTTAAGCTAGGAATTTCTCCAACCCAGCGCATCTCATCAACGCGATGCGCTACTATCTGGTGCCTCGAATTGCAAGAAACAGCAGCCAAAAAATCTCACCCCCCCCCCCCCCACCACCACCACCGAATAAGATTCTTCTGTTATTCAGAAGAAGAAGAAATAATGTGTGGAAGAGGACATTGAAGAACGCAGGCCAAGAAAGACACCACCACCACCAGCAGCAGCATCACCAGCACCATCGCCACCAACGCCCAAGAGAGATTGTTCAAGATAACGACAGAAATCCTTTGATCATAAATCCTTCGGCTCAGGATTAATCTGGAATGAAGCAACAACATCAACGTGATCAATTTACACACACATCCATATATACGTTATGTCTATATATATTACATGCGTGTGAGTGTATATGTATATATATATATATGTGTGTGTGTGTGTGTGTGTGTGTGTGTGTGTGTATGTGTGTGTGTGTGTGTGTGTGTGTGTGTGTGTGTGTGTGTGTGTGCATCCGCGCGTACGTTTCGCTGTTCATTTGCCTTGTTCTGTTTGATTGATCCCTTTATCTTTCTTTCTCTCTCTATCTCTTTCTCTCTCTCTTTCTCTCTCTCTCTTTCTCTCTCTCTCTCTCTCTCTCTCTCTCTCTCTCTCTCTCTCTCTCTCTCTCTCTATATATATATATATATATATATATATATATATATATATACATATATACATACATACATACATGTATATATATGTGTGTGTACACACATACATACATACATACATGTATGTATGTATGTATGTACGTATGTATGTATGCATGTATGTATCTATGTATGTAGAGAGAGACAGAGAGAAAACAGACGGACAGACAGACCGACGGAGTCAGGGATGAACGCAAAACCAACAACGAAGCACACCACATGTTTTTGTCAAACAGAAAAAAACTTAGGTAAACAAACATTAGGATTAGATGCTCGGATCAAGATGAAACTGTATTTCACTGGTATCCGATATTCAGCAAATTCAATAATATCAAGGATTAACGGTATATTTAACGTGGCGTAAGTATAGTAATAATTATGAAACGAGTGCATAATTGGGTATTGCTACACGCGTTTCATTACCAAATTTATTAACACGTTGCGTTAAACAATTTATGCCACCGGAATAATGGCAGCATGTATGTGTATGTGTGTATATATATATTCATTTATTCTTTTATTCTTTTACTTGTTTCAGTTATTTTGCTAAAGGATATTCATCTAAGAAATTGACTCCAGGACTTATTTCTTTGGAAGCCGAGTACTTACTCTATCAATATCTTACGCCGAACCGCTAAGTTAAGGGGACGTAAACACACCAACATCGGTTGTCAGGTGATGGTGGTGGAACAAACACGACACAAAGACACACATACATAACTATATATATATATGTATATATACATATAATATATATATATATATATATATATATATATATACATATAATATATATGTATCCATGTATATATATATATGTATGTATGTATGTATGTATGTATGTATATATATATATATGTATGTATATATATATATATATATATATATATATATATATATATATATATATATATATATATATATATATATATATATATATATATATATATATATATAAAGGGTGAGTTATAATACTATTCCACACGTACGAAAACAGCCATACCAACAATCCAACATACTTCCATCATCAGCTGCCCCACGGATATCATTATGGTTTCGACGGGCTTCTGTGTGTGTGTGTCTGTGTGTCTCCTTTACATGTTTCAGTCATTTGATTGCGGCCATGCTGGAGCACCGCCTTTAGTCAAAGAAAACGACCCCAGGACTTATTCTTTGTAGGCCTAGTACTTATTCTATCTTTCTCTTTTGCCGAACCGCAGATACCGTTTAAGGCCGAGCAGGGACATTAGATCCATTGTTCGAGGGTATAAAGACGCAGTTGTGCGCCGGTAGCTAGCTGGAAAAGATGTTTTCCTGGGGCTAAAAAAGTAGTAACATCGTCCTAACCAGGACTTCCCATTTACGTTGGCAAAAAAGATTTTATTCTGTAGTATTGTTACTACTTACTTCTCGCGCAGAGATTTAAAACTAAACGTTTCCCCCTCTGTCTCTGTGTGTGTGTGTGTGTGTGTGTGTGTGTGTGTGTGTGTGTGTGTGTGTGTGTGTGTGTGGGTGGGTGTCAGGCATTTGGGAGACAGAAATATACGTGCGTGTGTCCTTGTTGTTGTGGGACAAAAGAATTGTTGAATCTGTTGGGTTGTCTCTCCAGCAAGCTGCCATCTTATGTCTGACAGGTTGTTATAGTGAAATCTGAATGAAAGGAGGGAGGATAGCGCTATGATGACAGCGACGACGACGACGACGACGATGATGACAGCGACGACGGTGATGACAACGACGCCGATGATGACGACAACAAAGAGAAAGAACAGGAGGAGGAAAATGATGATGATGACGACGACGACGACGACAGGGATGAAGCCTTGTATTCTCAGATATTCCACGATATTTCGTTTTCTGCATTTGATTTGTATTGTAACGTAGTTACTCGTCGCCAATTGTCGTAGTATCGCCACTATTTATGGCGATACTTGTTTACACTATAACCGGGTAGTAACAATAAAATATATTACGAAGCGAGGAAACAACCACCTAACAATCCAACAAAGCCTCCGCAAACTATCAAAACAACCCCATACAACTTCCGGCGATTAACGTCTGCTCTGTCTCATTCAGACCGCTACTATTCATAGTCGTTCGGTCAAGTCTATTCTCGCAGGGGACATCGTGACTCTCGCCACAACAGTTTGCAAGATTGGGTCGATTTGTTCGACTACAACCCTTCGAGGCGGAGTCCCAACATGGCCACAGTCCAATGACTGAAACAAGTAAAAGGAAAAATATACATAATATCGAAATCAGAGTATTTTACAAGTATTTGCCCAAACAAATATTTAAGAGTAGATAAAACTGATATGATACAACACATGGATATGGAGGAGAAAGTTACAAAATAGAACTATGAAGGAATTACATGAATGTTAGAAGCTAACCTCAATGCTAGTAATAAGATAATGGACATAACTATATTAAGCGTCCCTGTTATATACTACAGCTTCAAATTTATAATTTAAAAGAACTGAAGAACGTATAAAATCCAGAAAAGAGCAAATAGCGTTGTGAAGCCATGAAATTAATATAATAAACATGATATTAATATAATATAAATTTGCTCCACGCAAACAGAGAAGAAAGATAGGGTCTGTTAAAAGTAGAAAACTACTGCAAAATACCAATAGCTGGAGTATGAAAAGGTTTAGAAGAAAGCAAACGGAGGCTTATTAGTGGTACAAGTGAACGTGGAAAACAACACTTATTTTATATAAGGAAAGGTGAAAATACGAAGTAGGGGTTACCTGTATTGAAAGGAAATATTAAGGTAAAAGAAAACAAAAGCTTGGTGGACGGAAACTGAAAGAAGCCAGTCGTATATATATTTATTTGTGGCTCACAGGGGGCTAAAAATAGAGGGGGGAAACAAGGACAGACAAAGGGATTAAGTCGATTACATCGACCCCAGTGAGTAACTGGCACTTATTTCATTGACCCCGAAAGGAAAAAAAGGCGAAGTAGGTCTCAGTGGAATTTGAACTCAGAACGTAAAGACGGAAGAAATGCCGCTAAGCATTTTGACCGGCGTGCTAATGGTTCCGCCAGCTCGCCTCTTTAACAAGAGTTTAATATTTATTTCTTTATTGCCCATAGGGGGCTAAACATAGAGGGGACAAACAAGGACAGACAAAGGGATTAAGTCGATTACATCGACCCCAGTGCGTAACTGGTACTTTTTTAATCGACCCCGAAAGGATGAAAGGCAAAGTCGACCTCGGCGGAATTTGAACTCGAAATGTAAAGACGGCAGACGAAATACTGCTAGATAGTTCGCTCGGCGTGCTAACAATTCTGCCAGTTCACCGCCCGTCGTATATACGTGTGCGTGTGTGTCTGTCTCTGCTTCCCACCACCGCTTGACAACCGGTGTTGGTGTGCTTACGTCCCGTAACTTAGCGATAGAATAAATACCAAGCTTAAAAAGAAGTATCGGGGTCGATTCGTTCGACTAAGATTCTTGAACGCAGTACCCCAACATGGCCGCACTAAAAAAGAAAGTAAAAGTTTAAAAATGTCAATCCAGGTCATGTTTAGAATCTTGGATTTTTTATTTTTTTTATTTTACAGTGATCGATTCTGATTTTGTTAATCAATAATTGATCTTTACAACTCACAGGATTCACAGTCTCTCGTATTTTTCTTTCCACATGTACTTAATTATCTTTTGTAATATTACGGTTAATGATTTGCAAGTTGTAAGGCAGGAAGATTATGGGGCTGTAGCGTTCAGGCTTTGTTGCTTCCTGAGTCACGTGTATAAAGGAGGATTTTTTTATCCTCAATAAGCTATTCAGGTTTTGTTTCCGGCTTTTGGATAGTTTGTTAATTGCTAAATGCTTCAACGAGGAGTTGGGAACTTCATTGTTTCTGAGAACATAAGAATTGTTCGTTTCTTTGTAGCATCTGAGCTCCTTTTATAAGTAGCATCTGAACTCCTACTGTAGTATAGCGTCTGAGCTCCTTCTATAAGTAGTATCTGAGCTCCTTCTATAGTATAGCATCTGAGCTCCTTCTATAAGTTGCATTTGAGCTCCTTTTATAAGTAGCATCTGCACTCCTTTTATAAGTAGCATGTGACCTCTTTATATAGTGTAGCATCTGAGCTCCTTTTATATGTAGCATCTGAGCTCCTTTTCTAAGTAGCATGTGACCTCTTTATTTAGTGTAGCATCTGAGCTCCTTTTAGAAGTACCATCTGAGCTCCTTTTATAAGTAGCATCTGATCTCCTTCTATAGTATAGCATCTGAGCTCCTTTTATAAGAGAAACGTTTCATAATTTGCCGTCTCTGTTCGTTGCTTTGTACGAATTTTCAGGTGATGCACGATGCACTTTGGAAAAAAGATTCCTACAATATCATGTTCTTAAAGAGAACATCAGGATTTTGTTAAAAAGAGATGATTATTAATGGCTAGAAGAAATTGATCTAGCGAGTGGGGTTTCACCTGAGTAAAGAGGGAAGTGGCATAATAATGCCGTCGAGAGGAAGGCCTCCCCAAAACGGTGTGCGTTCCCTCCTGATGACTCCAAAAGCCCGCTACTGTCCGGTATGAGAAGCTTTTGACAGACAGCACTTGTATCCAAGTTGTTTGCAAATAAGATTGATCTAAGTGACACCTCAAAAGCTAGATTATTAAAGAAAATAGAATTTCAACACGTTTGGGAAAACTGATTCTCTCAGTGATATGAAGCTTGTGTTGCGTTTTGAGTGAGTTGTAATAAATTGGAAATATCTTGTCCAAGATCTGAACTATACTTGGGCTATTTTTTGGACACCATTTAAAGTTACGAACTGGTGTAGTGTTCATATTTTTGTTCAAACGTACAGCATTTTCAAATTTCATGTCGACGTTTTGTTCAGGAGATATTACTTAACTGATGGCATTTATGGATATATTCTCTCTTCTTTTCTTAAAAACTGCGCAGTCAGAAACGGTGCATTCTCTTAATTCTGTGAACTGATTACAAAATCTGGAGTTGATTTTAGTCATGTTTTAATTCTGATTTTCATTTTGTATTTATTTTTGTAGCAAAATAAAGATGTCATGCAGCTAAAATTAGAATTTTCGTTTTTTGGTTTTAGTTCAATGCCTTTCAGCTATCGTTGGCTATCACGCTAACTTACCTTCTATTGAGTCTTAAAGAACATTAGACATAGAGAGCAATGTCTCTCCATTTTTTTGTTGCTAATTTTTAAAGAGCTATTCCGATTTTATATTTTGTATTTCTAAAATTTTCCGTTTTATCTTTATGCAAGTTTTTTCAATGTAATTAGTTTATTAAAAAAATTTTTAATGACAATCAACAAGATTAACAACAATAATAAAAATATTATTGTTATTGGTATTATTATTAGTAGTAGTAGTAGTAGTAGTAGTAGTAGTAGTAGTAGTAGTAGTAGTAGTAGTAGTAGTAGTAGTAGTAGTATTACTATTATTACCGTTTGTGCTGATTGTACGTCGCATCGTCTCTCCGGGGTTTGCTAAATTTTGTTGGAAAGAATTTATTCGCTGTTGCAATTTTGGTTAAGCTTTAACTAGTGCAAGAGGTGGAGTGGGGTACCAATGTGTGCCATAAAAGGCACAATTTTTGTAATGTTTATTTGCTTTCGTCTGATTCTTTTTCTGGTTTGGAATTATGGCAGCGGTAAGGCTCCCTATCAGATTCAAGAAGTATCAGGAAAATCGTCTCAGCTTCATGAGAAAATAATTTACACGAGAACAACAAAAACAATAACAACAATGAAAGCAGTAATGGTAAACAACAACATTAAGGAAAATAATTTCAACAACACAATTAACAACGGTACCAGCTGCAACAAAAAGAAACCGGCAGCAATAGCAGTAACAACAGCAACAACGACAACTACATCAGCATCAGGAATAGCAACGGTTATAACGACGACGACAACGTGCGTAGTGGTAGCGATTCGAAAGACAGAAAATCTTTTGTTGGAATGGAAGTAAAATCAACACAATATTTCTCGTTTTCTCTAAGCGACGAGGCACGCCAGACACGACTGAATTCCTTGTGAAAATGAACCCAAAGAGAGCTAGAGACTGCATTCCAGCCGAGGTTTTGACAGCAACTGTTCGGAAGATGATGTTGTGTGTCGCCATATGCCAATAAAAACTGACGTCTAGAAACAGCAGTCGATGCCCTGGTGAAAAGATCCCTCAAAGACTATGGACAAATAGAGATCATGTTACCGGGGCGAGGTGGTTCGAGAGCGTGGAAATCTTATTCAAGAGCGAAGTCCTTGCGCAGAAGCTCTCAAGATTTGCTCAACCTTTTTTTTAATTTTGATTGTATTTTACAGTATATTGACGATGTCGGAATCAGTTTTCCTTTATCTTTTACTGGTTCCATTTTATTTGTTTCAGTCATGGGAGTGCGGCCATGCTGGGGCAATTCCTTGAAGGATTTGATCGAACAACTCAGAACGTCACGGCAGACGAAATACCGCCAAGCATTTTGCCCGGCGCTCTACCGATTCTGCCAGCTGGCCGCTCTTCTTTCAATTTTCTGTCTACCAAATTTACTAACAAAGCTTTGGTCGGATTAAGGCTATAGTAGAAGACACTTGGCCGAAGTGTAACGTGATAGAACTGAACCCTGAACCAAGTGATTGAGAAGCAAACTTCTAATCACACAGTCACGTCTACGCCTATATTTGTTTTGACGTGTTTTTTTTTTTTGTTTTTTTTTCATTATTTCTTAATTAATTTTCCTCTCTTAAAGGTCATCTTAGCTCCATTTTTAATGCAGATTTTATTTGAATTCTTGCCTGCAGCAACGCTTCTAGTTGTCTATCAACCTTAGTGAACAGCGTAAAGTCGTTCATGAAATAAATGGTTGCTTACCTTCCCATGTAATTTGTATTCGAGTTCAGCTTGGTTTAATAGATCCGTTAAAATATATTTGCGAAATTCTTAACCCTTCCTCACTTCTTGATATGATATAATAATAATAATAATAATAATAATAATAATAATAATAATTATAATAATAATAATAATAATAATAATAATAATTTCATCAGCGATTATTCCAGTAGGCAATATTCATGTCAGTAGAACGCAAGTTATGTGTCTGCATTTATCCAGAACATTCCTTTTTTGAAGTATCCTTCAAGCACAGAAACTTTTCGTCCAGTACTTTTCCATTCAGCAATCATTTTATTTCCCTTGATCAATACATTAAGCTGTCCTGCTATTCTTTTATGACATCTTGTCAGCTTCTTTATCCAATGTCCCTTAATACCGCCAGGTCCTCCTTCCTTGTCGCACAACTCTTTTTTTTTTTTTTCAATTCTAATTTCTTCTTCTTGTGGACAAGAAACAAACTCCTCCAAATTTTCTCACCAATTAATCTTAGCATTACGTTGCTCATCCTTATTCCATATCTTACTCCTATGATTGTCTTCTGCTTCTGGCATAACTCTTTCGTGTGTGTTTTCTCTACGTATTTCTTGATAAATTTTTTCTTCCGATCATTTTGGAATAATCTATTCTTTTGCCTTTTCTGCTTCATTCTTTGATGATAAGCGATGTTTTAATTCTTCAATTACAACATTCAGACCTTTTCTAACAGTACCATATATTCTTTTACAGTCTGTCATATTTATAACCATTGCTAAGCTCACCTTTTCTCTTTCTTTCCAATACCGAAACATCACTAAGCTTATTTATGTCTCCTAATATTCTTCTTTTCCACCATGGGTCTTTGTTTTGTGTATTTCTCGTAGCGTTTGGTTTTATATTGACTTTGAATCACAAGTTTTCCGCAACAACTCTGCGAAATGCTTTGATAAACTTATTGGTTTCTGTTATTTTTTCTGTGGTCCAAAATTCTGTTAACTTTCAGTATTTATTTATTTTTCACTGATGAGATTTTTTTCAAACCACACACGCATTCAATGTTTCGTATTTACAAACTCAAGCACGTTAATTATGACTTAATCATTTTCAATCTGAAGTCCACTTGTACAGTTATCCTGACGATCAAAATTATTTATTAATGTCGTCAGATTTTCCATTTGCAACCATTTTGAGTTCGTTATTGCGGGCAGAATGGCTGTAAACAGAATTTCAGGCGAATTAAAGACCAGTTACTCACAGATAAAATAGCGATGAACGACTGGAAGCAAAAGAAGACAAGGTTATCAATGAACTGAATAGATATTCGCAAGTCCTATGATATGATACCGCATCCATTGATCATTGAATGTTTGTATATGTTTGACATCGCTAAGAATTTCAGAAGCTTTTCTTAGAAAAGGCGTAGAAAGTTAGAAGAGAGAGCTCACATCATAAACATCGAACCTAGGAGCGTTAAAAATCAAGAGAAGTATTTTTTCAATGAGACTGTCCCCTTCACTGTTTCTTTTATAAATGAATCCCTTAACATTGCTGTTGAGTAAAGTACCATCTGGATATGAGTGTAAAGGAGAACAGCATAAGATCAACCATCTGTTATTTATGGATGATCTCAAGCTGTATGGTAAGAACGAAGCTCAAGCCAGTTCCTTACTGAACACAGTTCATTGTTTTAGCAAGGACATGAGGATGGAATTTGGTCAAGAAAATGTGGAGTAATATTCCTGACAACAGACTTGAAGGTATAGAATTATTATCAGGGAAAATAATGAAAAGAATAGACAATACTGTGTATAAATACTTGGGCCTATTGAAGGTAAATGAAGTGATGGAAAAGATAAAGAAAGGCTTGGCAGAAGAGTATCTCTGAAGAGTTAGACTCGTGCTGAAATCATTACATAGCATTATCGAGGTATGGTGAAGGTATTATCAATTGGCGGAAAGAAGAATAAGAGTGGCTAAGCCGGAAATCTAGAAAACTACTCATAATGCAAAGAGCATTCCAGCCCAAAAGTGCAACCATGCTGTCACTGTTGTTCTCTTACGTAAAATACTCGGCGAGTTCCGTCGAAATAGTGTTGCTGTACCTGACGTCATACCAATGACGATTAAATGTTTTATTTTAATTTATCTGTTGCGCAACGAACATAAATCAAGTTGTTTGGTGCTTCAGCTGCGCACACGAACGAAAATTGTTGCAGATGCCACCTTCTTTATAAATTATATAATTTCTCTTCTAATTAATGGTGGAGTTGACTTTACTGATTCTGTTACACAATGAACAGAGCTTACTTCTCTTACGACTGCTTTTAGGGGTACAGCGTTCATAAGCTCCAGTGGGGTTTTAATTCGGATTAGAGGTAACTGGTTAGTAGTTGTCTTGTATATTTATTAGGTCTGAAGGTTACAATAAAAAATTTGGAGTGTTATTATATATTTTGGTAATATTGACTGGGTTTGTTGGATATGTTTTACCTTGGGGTCAAATGTCATTTTGAGGGGCTACAGTGATTACTAATTTGGTTTCTGTTGTTCCTTATATTGGTGAAGTTTTAGCTTATTGGATTTGAGGAGGGTTTTCTGTTGATAATGCTACATTTTGTTTTCATTTTTTTTTTTGTTTTACATTTTTTTTACATGAAGGAGGTCCAAGTAATCCGTTGGGATTAAATAAAGATTTAGATAAAATTCCTTTTAAACGAGGACATTTTTGTGAAATATTTTACGTAACTTCCATGCAACGCTTTTCAAATAGCAACAATGTTTCGATACCAGAAAGCTCTCAATACGCCCCAGGGAAATAATCCTTTTTATTATAGACACAAGGCCTGAAATTTTGGGGGAGCAGACTAGTCGATTACATCGACCCCAATATTTCACTGGCACTTAATTTATCAATCCCGAAAGGATGAATGATAAAGTCTACCTCGGCGGAATTTGAATTCAGAACGTAAAGACAGACGAAATGCTCCAAGGAAATAATGGGACTTGCTGGGATGCGATCTCAGAAACATAATCGTAATGCATGAACTTTTTTGAGTTCGTCGTTTTAGCATTGCATTGATTGTTTAGTAATTAACCGCTCCAAAAACTGATTTTAATTTATATTTAACAGCGGAGATGGAAGTTGTGACGTTCATGCTTTTTTTTCTCTATCGGTGCATTAACAGCGGAAGTGAGTTGCATTAGTGGTAAATTAAATGAACGTTGATGTGGTTGTTGCAGTTGTTGTTGGATTACTTGGGTGATGTTTGGTGGTGAAAAGTGAAGTGGCATAGATAGGAGGAGGAGGGGAGGAGGAGGGGAGGAGGGGGGAGGAAGAGGGGAGGAGGAAGAAGAAGAAGAAGAAGAAGAAGAAGAAGAAGAAAGAAGAAGAAGAAGAAGAAGAATAAGAAGAAGAAAGAAGAAGAAGAAGAAGAAGAAGAAGAAGAAGAAGAAGGAAGAGGAGGAGGAGGAGGAGGAGGAGGAGGAGAAAAAGAAAAGAAAGAAGAAGAAGAAGAAGAAGAAGAAGAAGAAGAAGAAGAACAGAAATGCAAAGACTAAAACTAGTTAGCGCTGCTGCTCTTCGTGTTTACAGTCATGACAATGTTGATGTTAACAGTGGCGGCGGGGGGGTGCGCAGAATAGAGTTTTGGCAGTGTTGGTTTGATGAACGAGAAATAATGTATCTTGCTGAAGGACACAACGTATCGCCGGGAACCGATCTCACGATCCTACGATCGTTAGCTAAATACAGTAGCTACTAAGCCACGCGCCTTCTCATGTAAATATAGTGAAAGCAGAGAACAGAGATTGTGAAAGTGAAAGTAGAAAAAACGGAGACGAGGAAGGGATGGTGATAAAGAAATTGAAGTCGGGAAGAGAGAAAAGTCAGAGAGAGAGAAGAGGGAGGAGAAAATAAGACGGAGAGACTTTGAAAGGAAAAGGCAGAGAGGTGGAGAGGATGAGGGGGGGGGGAGATTGTGATGAAGAAGAAAAAGTAAAGAAGATTGGGAAAGAGAGAAGGAGGGAGGATAGAGAAGGTACATAGAGAGAGATTTAGAAAAGGTAATGGAGGTGAAGAGAGAGAGAGAGAGAGACAGAGAGACAGAGAGACAGAGAGACAGACACAGAGAGAGAGAGACACACAGAGAGAGACAGAGACAGAGAGAGACAGAGAGACAGAGAAGAAGAAGAAGAAGAAGAAGAAGAAGAAGAAGAAGTAGAAGAAGAAGAAGAAGAAGAAGAAGAAGAAGAAGAAGAAGAAGAAGAAGAAGAAGAAGAAGAAGAAGAAGAAGAAGAAATCTGAAGAGAAAGAGGGAGAAGGAGAGAGAAAGAGAACAGACGGACAGACAGAGAAAGGAGGGAGACAACGAGATGAAAAGATGAAAGTAAAGAAGACAGAGAGAGAGAGAGAGAGAGAGAGAGAGAGAGAGAAAAGCAACAATTGACGGCAGAATAAATGAAAGGAAATATATTGTGGGAGTTAGAGACTATTAGCGTAGTTTGAAGGTGGGGGGAGCGGTAGTCATTGTTATCGTCACATATCAACACCACCACCGCCCCGACCAATACCAACACCATCATCATCATCATCATATGTAGCAGCAGCAGCACCAGCAGCACCAGCAGCAACATTGTCGTCGTCATCGATATCTTCTCCACAGTCGGCAAAAATCATAATCATAATCATCATCGTCATCATCATCATTGTCGTCGGCAGCGGCGGCGGCGGCGTCATCGTCATCATCATTTTCGTCATCATCATTTTTGTCATCATGATCGTCATCATCATCATCATCGCCATCGTCTCGTCATCATCGTCATCATCATCATCATCATCATCATCATCATCGTCGTCGTCGTCGTCGTTCTCTCCGTCGCCATTGCTCCGCTTGTTGTCGTCAACGCGGGAAGAGGGAAGAGGAGGGGATCTCGTGATGGTTGCCACGAGAGGAAAGTGACTCTGATGACACAAGCAGTAACGCTGACGGTTGTAACAGCAGTGGTGATGGTGGTGGTGGCAGCGGTGGCAGTGGTGGTGGTGGTGGTGGTGGTGGTGGTGGCGGTGGCGGCGGCGGCGGCGGCGGCGGCGGCGGCGGCGGCGGCGGTGGTGGTGGTTGTGGTAGTGGTGGTGGTAGTTGTGAAGATGATGATGATAATAATAATTCTTTTATTAGCCACAGGGGCTCACATACAAAAAAAACATTAAATGACATACAACAACATAAAAGACAAAAACAAGACGATACAATGGGTTTTCTGCGTGTACACAATATAATAACAATAAAAAATTAAACAAATTAAAACTCCCGTTAGGGAAGGCGCTTTAAGGCCCTTGTGGAAAAACCCAGAAAAGCCATGGGTGCATAAACAACAAGGCAAGAGCCTTTCTCCTTTGATTCCCTTTTCATAGGTGCAAGCTCAGAATTGGTCCTTTCACACTGGTCATTCTTCCAGCATTCACCCACCTTTCAACAAGCTTGTTACGAGGCAACACTTCTCTCTCCATCCTCAACTTCCTTTTCAAGGGAAACTTGAAAAAGTTGATGAGGGCTTGGCCAAAGAGGAAAGTGTCTGTCTTTAGCCCTTTCAAACGGGTTCACCATACTACCTCGTTCACTACAGCCACTAGACAAATAAAAATTGCCTTCCTCTCCCGGCCAAAAGAGGGCGGTGGGAGCAGTCTTCACAATGGATTCAGCTGGTGTTCGACATAAACCCACAGGTCAGCAATACCCGGGCACTGGATTAGGGCGTGCAGAAGGGTTTCATCGTCATGGGTGCACCTCAGGCAAGCCCAGTTGACGGCACTTCCGTACCTGTAAAGTTCGTCCCGAACAGGAAGCGCCCCTCGGTAACACTGCCAGGCAAATGATTTCTGGAAGTTATCGATAGGCCCAGGCCAGGAAGTTCTCCGAAATTGACCGGTTAGTTGATCCTCATCGACGCCCAGCGTTTCCCCGAGAACATCGTCGCACTAGCCCTCTATAGAACGCTAGAGTGGAACAACCACTGACCGCATTGCTCGCCTGGCGGAGGGCTGTGAGCGCTTGACGGTACTCGAGGTGCCAATCGCCCCTCCTCGGTCTACGCCTAATCCAGGATTGCAGTACAGTCAAACAGACGAGTTGTGGAAAAGTATCTCTTACAAAAGGTGAGCACAGCTGCTCACCGTCAGGGAAACGCTGGAGATGCCGCAATCTCAGCGCATGTCTGCGAGTCAATAAGCACGGCATGCCCAGCCCTCCATTCAGCGGCTGTTGACAGCAGATGGAGCGCCTGACCAGTGGAACGCGCCCCTTCCACAGAAAGCGGAACAGTAAGCGAACCAGCTTGGTCAACCATAAAACGGGGCGAGGAATGGCAGTCAAGATGACGGATGCGATGTACGCATGGTGGTGGTGGTGGTGGTGGAGGCGGTGGTGGTGGTGGTCGTGGTCATGGTGATGATGATGATGATGATGATGATGATGATGACGATGATGATGATGATGATGACGATGACGACAATGATGGTGATGACGATGACGTTGATGATGATGGTGACGATGATGATGATGACGATGACGATGATGATTACCGTTCTTTACTATTGTTGTTCTTCTTTGTCTTTAGTGTTTAGCTCCAGCTAGGCCTTATTCAGGCCCACTATCAAAACACGTCCCCACCTTAACCGCCCCATATTATGATATATTCATCATTGACAAAAATGTCTTAATGTATCCCCTTTCAGAAATGAAGCAGGTGGACGGGGTGAGCAAGGTGGATACGCTGCAGTACGAACGCCGATCCCTACTTTTCACCTCACAACAAAAAGGGGACAGTGATTTATAACGACTGGGACCAACTTCCCAACCGCAACCTCTCCGACTTTCATCCACCCGCAAATCCCTATCTACCAAACTCCATCAGCGGTCCTTCTTGTTTTAAGACGGTAAGCGTGATGGTAGTGGTGCTGGTGTTTACTCTGACGGTGGGTCCCTATGTTCTATACCAGTGGTTCCCCAACCTGTGGTCCGCGGACCCCTGGTGGTCCGCAAAAGTAGTACAGGGGGGGGGGGGGGGTCCGTTAACTAAATTCAAAATATATAAGGATAAGCATATTAAAAAGAGGTCCGAGGGAAAACTCACTTAAATAAAAGGGTTGGGAACCACTGGTCTCTATGTTTTTCATTTTGTTTTGTGGTTTGCGAGAGATATAGCTGCGTTTTCTAGCAGGTGGAGCTACCGGGTAGAAGCACCCTTTGTCAATATCGTGTGTTTATTTATGCCAATGATGACGATGACGACTGCTACCGTCGTCATCGTCGTCGACGTTATCGTTGTTGTTGTTGTTTGTCTTTGAGAGTGAGGCTGGGTGCCGTTGCTGTCTCCACGATCGCTAGAAATAGCAGCTGTGGTGTTTTAAAGAAAAGTGATGGTAGCGTAAACTTGTGTCGCCGCACCGCCGCACCGCCGCGCCGCCGCGCCGCCGCGCCAACGTGCTGCAACGATCGTCGTCGTCGTCATTATGTGTTTGTTTTTTGCCTTTTATTAACATTATTATTGCTGTTGTTGTTGTTTTCGCTGTTCGGAGATCTACCCGGAACGGTGATTGCTTTGTGAGGCGGTGGTGTTGGTAGCGACGTTGTCTGGGGTGGCGAATGTCGTGGTTGCAGTTTCGATGCTAGGAGTGGTGCTGGTAGTGGGGAGGGATGCAGTGGTGGCGGCGGCGTAGCAACGGTGGTATCAGTGATGGCGTCAGCGGAGCGGTGATGACGGTGGTGGCTTTGATGTTGACGATAATGATTGTGGGTGGAGGTGGGGGGGGGGGGGTACGGGTAGCTGATGACGGTGAGTGACTGCGGGTGGTGGAGCAGGGGTGGATGAGTAGTTCGGTGCTTCTGGGGGTAGTGTGGGGTGCGGTAGGAGGATAGGGTGGGAGAGTAACTAGACACCCCCAACACACACTCACACGCACACGCCCACCTCCAACCACTGACCCTAAAACCCCTGCCCCTGCCTGCCTCTACCCCCCCCCACACCCCACCCGACACTGACTCCGTGGTCGGATAATAAGAGGTAGAGCAGCGATTCGCGCGAGAATGACCCTAAACGAGTCGATGCCGACAATGGCGGCGGCGGCGGCGGCGGTGCACCAGCAGCAACTGCAGCAGCAGCAGCAACAGCTGAAGCAACAACTGCAGCAGCAACTGCAACAACAGCGACAGCAGCAGCAGCAGCAGCAGTAGTACTAGTAGTAGTAGTAGTAGTAGTAATATTAGTGGTAGCAATAGTAGTAGTAGTAGTAGTAGTAGTAGTAGTAGTAGTAGTAGTAGTAGTAGTAGTAGTAGTAGCGGTAGTAATATTAGTAGCAGTAGTAGCAGAAATAGTAGCAGCAGCAGCAGCAGCAGCCATTGTGGCGGTGTCGGCGGCGGTGTCGGTGGAAGCGGTGGAAGCGGTGGAAGAGGTGCGTGTGTCGTTGTAGCAGTAGATGCAATATCCGTAGAAAATGTTGATGTTACTGGAGGCGTCCAGAGTGGAGGGTAAAAGGAGGACTAATTCACTGTTCGAATGACCAATGGATTCGTTACACCACCCGAGCTGACAGACAATGAGTCCGAGTCGAGGGGGACTCTACATACCAGCGCTCTTGCTAAATATTTGTAAGTATTGATATAGATATATATATGTGTGTATATGTGTGTGTGTGTGTGTATATATGTGTGCTTATGTGTGTGTTTATGGAGAGATAGACTGATCTATGTGGATGTTGTAAAGCTATATATATATATATATATATATATATATATATACATATACAAATGTATATATATATGTATATATATACATATACAAACACACTTGGCACCGAGCGCGCACACATGTATACGTAAACATATACAAACATGCATATATATATATGTATGTATACATATATATACATATATATATGTATATATACATATACATATATATATATATATATATATATATCTGTATATGTATGTGTATATATATGTATATATATATATAAATATATATATATATATATATATATATATACATATATATATATGAATGTATATATAATATATGTATATATAAACATATACATCATATATATATATATATATATATATATATATATATATATATATATATATGCTTGTATATAGGTATAGATATATGTAAATATTTACATACACACAGATACATATATACATATATACACACTCTTATGTATTTGTGTGTGAGTTTGCATGCATGCATGTATGTATGTGTGCATACGCGCATATATGTACATGTGCGCGTATATATATATACATATATATATATATATATGTGTGTGTGTGTCTGTGTGTGTGTATAGACATAGATATAACCGCGCATACCTCTCTGTTTTCGGAATTTTTGTTTTTTGTTGGTTTTCGTGTGTGTGTGTGTATAACGGATGATTGTTGCATGCTGAAGAGAAAATTTCGATGACTATGACAGTGGTGATGACAACAGCGATGACGGTGACAAAGCCGATGACAATACTGCTGCTGCTGTTGATGACAATGATGATGATGATGATGATGATGATGATGATGATGATGATGATGGTGATGATGATGATGATGTTGATGGTGATGATGGTGATGGTGATGATGGTGATGATGATGTTGATGGTGATGATGGTGATGGTGATGATGGTGATGGTGATGATGGTGATGATGATGATGATGATGATGATGATGATGATGTTGATGGTGATGATGGTGATGGTGATGATGGTGATGATGATGTTGATGGTGATGATGGTGATGATGATGATGATGATGATGTTGATGATGTTGATGGTGATGATGATGATGATGATGTTGATGGTGATGATGACGATGATGATGATGATGATGATGATGATGATGATGATGATGATGTTGATGATGGTGATGATGATGATGATGATGACGATGGTGATGATGATGATGATGATGATGATGATGATGTTGATGATGGTGATGATGATGATGGTGTGTTTGTCTTGCCGTCGATTCTGTTGCAGTCACTTCGATTTTGTATGTGTGTGTATATGAATTTATGCATGTTTGTTTGTTTGCTTTTGCTTGTTTGTTATTTTTGTTTTGTTTGCAGTTACTTTTCATTGCCGAGGAAAGCTGCGTCGCGTGTCACGCAGCTGTGCGTAACGGTGCGCGAGCGCAATGTGTGTGTGTGTGTGTGTGTGTGTGTGTGTGTGTGTGTGTTTGTGTGTGTTTGCGTGTGTGAGTTTTTGCATCTGCGTGAGTGACTGCAAATTCGCGTGTTTGTATGCGCGCGCGTTGGCAGAACGGAGTTTAATATGCATGCAGGTGTGTATATATATATATATATGTGTGTGTGTGTGTGTGTGTGTGTGTGTGTGTGTGTGTGTGTATGTGTGTGTGTGTGTTTGTGTATGTGCGTGTGTGCGCGTGCGTTTGTATGTATTATACATTTATATATATATATATATATATATATATATATATATATATATATATATATACATATATACATGTAGATGTGTGTGTGTGTGTGTGTGTGTGAGTATACAAATATGTAATGTAGAAAGTAATATAACAAACAAAAGAGAAACTGAGAGAGAATGAAAGAGAGCGAGAAAGACAGAGAGAGTGTGAGAGAGCGACAGACAAACAGATAGACAAAGAGACAGATGGATAGATAGATAGATAGATAGATAGATAGATAGATAGATAGATAGATAGATCAGACACACTGAAATAAGTCCGCGTGTAATGATGTTACATAACTTTTAAAGAATCTTCCTGACAAATATATTGTTAATTGCAACGAACACTTCTCACAAGTAAATATCAACATACACACACACACATATATATACACGCGTGTGCGTTTGTGTGTGTGTAGTAATCTACATGTTTGGAGGCACGATGTATACATGTATTTCCTGCTACATGTGGTCGTACATGTGTTTGTATATCAAAACACAAGTCACGCATTTTGCTTTCTTTGTTGACTCACTCTGTTTACCTATATACACTGCCCACAAACCATATCATGACTGCGTATATATATATATATATATATATATATATATATATATATATATATATATATATATATATATATATATATATATATATATATATATACACATACGTACATAAAGAATATAGTGCTCTTAGCTTAGTTTTTCCTTGGGGCTGGCCAGATTGGAGCAATCTCGAGTATAACCAGCCGAAATTGCAAAGATAACCTGGAACTCGACTGAGGAAAGAAAACTCCGAATGACCCGTCCTTGTTTTTTCTTGTCCCTTTTTTGTATCATCTGTCTGGATGTTTTGCGTTCTTGTCCCGTCTTTTGTATTCCTTTATATATATGTGTGTGTGTGTGTGTGTGTGTGTGTGTGCGTGTGTGTGTGTGTACATACATACAGACGTATGTATATATGTGTATATATTATGTGTGTGTAATATATAATTATTTATATATATATATATATATATATGTATGTATGTATGTATGTATGTCTTGTGTGTGTTTGTGTGTGTTTGTGTGCGTGCGTGTGTATGTGTGTGCGTGTGTATTGGCGTAGCTGTGTGATAAGAAGCTTGCTTACCAACCACATGGTTCCGGGTTCAGTCCCACTGCATGGCACCTTGATCAAGTGCCTTCTACTATAGTCTCGGGTCGACCAATTCTTTGTGAGTGGATTTGGCAGACGGAAAATGAAAGAACCCTGTCATACACACACACACACAAATATATAGTGAGAATTTACAAAAAAACACAAACGATGAAGACGGGTGTGTAAACAACAAACAAATGTATTAGTTTAACGCTCGGGAAGTGAGAAAGTATTTTACGTTTCGAGCCTACGCTCTTTGACAGAAAGAAACACAAAAATAAACAAGGAGAGAAAATAGAAAAGGGCATAGTGGCTAGCGATCTATCATGGCGAATGTATGTGTATATGTATATATTTGTGTGTGTGAGTGTTTCTGCGTTTGCCCCCACCCCACCCCACCCACCATCACTTGACAACCGATACTGGTGTGTTTATGTCCCCGTAAGTTAGCGGTTTGGCAAAAGAATTCGATAGAATAAGTACTAGGCTTACAAAGAATAAGTCCTGGGGTCGATTTCTTCGACTATAACCTTTTCAGGCGGTGCTGCGGCATGGCCGCTGTCGAATGACTGAAGCTATTAAAAGAACATGCATGTATGTATGTATGTATGTATGTATGTATGTATGTATAACCGGAGGACCGCTGCCACCGGTGTGCGAACCTGAGAGGGGAACATGTTCAATAGAATCAGATCCTCCTGGATTTTCTTTTAGCTCAATGCCAGGAACTTTTCGGCACTCACTCGTGTGTGTATGTATATATGTGTGTGTGTGTGTGTGTGTGTGTGTATGCGTGTGTGTGTTTATTTCTGTGCGTGTCTCTGTGTGTTTGTGTGTGTGTGTGTGTTTGTTTGTGTGTGTGTGTCTGCGTGTTTGTGTGTGTGTGTGTGTTTATTTCTGTGTGTCTCTGTGTGTGTGTATGTGTGTATGTGTGTATATGTATGTATGTATGTATGTATGTATGTGTATAGTCAGTATTTTTGTGACTGAGTGCGCAAACAAGAGAAGTATTCAATAGGGAAATAAAGTGTAAATATTTATTTATTATAATATTGAAGTCAGAACACCGCAGCATCTGATGCTAGCCCCTAAATGTGACCCACGCCATTATGATTTCCCCTCTCATGCACACCCAGTGCTGGAATCTTTTGCCGAACCGCTAAGTAACGGGGTCGTAAACAAACACACGCACCGGTTGTCAAGTGATGGTGAGGAACAAACAGAGATACAAATACACACAGACATGCATGTGTGTGTGTGTGTGTGTGTGTGTGTGTGTGTGTGTACGACGGACATCTTTCAGTTTCTGTCTACGAGATTCTCTCATAAAGTTTTTGTCGGTCTAGGTGCTGTAGTAGAAGACACTTCTCAAGGTGCCACGCAGTGGGACTGAACCCGGAACCCTAATTGGCAAGCAAACTTCTTACCACGCCTGCGCCAACTTATATATATATATATATATATATATATATATATATATATATATATATATATATATATATATATATATATACATACATACATACACACACGCTCGCATACTTGTGTTTATAGACAACTCCATGCGCTCAGAATTTACGTGAAGGGTAACAAAAATAGTTCTCCGAAATTTTGGTAGAAAACTTGTAATTTTGAGAGGCGAGGTCAAGTCTATCAACCACAATGCTCATCTAATATTTATTTTATCGGCCCCAAAATGATGAAAGGCAAAGTTGACTTCAGTGGAATTCGAACTCAGAACTTACAAAATCAGAAGAAACACCACAAAGCCATTATTTTTCCGACGCTCTCAAAGCTCTGCCAACTCATCGCTTCTCTAATAGAAATACCAGGTACGTGCCGTCAGTGATTTCTCAGGGTAGGCAGTAAGTGATATTTATGTAGTAAAACTCACAAAAAAAAAGTGAAACATACGCGCGAACGAGTCGAAGGTAGATCTATTTCTGCCTTTATCGCACATAAAGAAAATGGTGTTTTAGGAATGTACGCAGCACGTGTACTACAGCAGTACTATACATAGCTTAAATGCTGAGATTGAAAAGCCGAGGTGAATTATGCCTACCTACCCTCTCTTTTACTCTTTTACTCTTTTACTTGTTTCAGTCATTTGACTGTGGTCATGCTGGAGCACCGCCTTTAGTCGAGCAAATCGACCACAGGACTTATTCTTTGGAAGCCTAGTACTTATTCTATCGGTGTTTTTTGCCGAACCGCTAAGTTACGGGGACGTAAATACACCACCATCGGTTGTCAAGCGATGTTGGGTGGGACAAACACAGACATACAAACATATACACACACATACATATATATACATATATACATACGACGGGCTTCTTTCAGTTTCCGTCTACCAAATCCACTCACAAGACTTTGGTCGGCCCGTGGCTATAGTAGAAGACACTTGCCCGAACCCGGAACCATGTGGTTGGTAAGCAAGCTACTTACCACACAGCCACTCCTGCGCCTAATCTACAAAAAATTAATACATTTTGCATTTTATGCAAAGTAATCAGATTATCCTTCATAATTTTATTGAATTAGGTGTATATTTTGCCATGAGAGGAAAATGTTGCCATCGATCTATTTTATTCAAGGCAGCATGTCCCTGAGAAATACATTTTTTTTATAGGCACAAGGCCTAAGATATAAGTTTCAAATTTTGGTACAAGGCTAGTATTTTCGAGGGAAGGGATAAGTCAGTTATATCGACCCCCAATGCTCAACTGGTATTTATTTTATCGTCCCCGAAAGGATGAAAGACAAAGTCGACCGCGGTGGAATTTGAACTCAGAACGTAAACACGGACGGAATGCCACCGATTTTATAATAATCCTTTCAACTGTAAAGCACAACGCCTGAAATTTTCTGAGGAACAAATAACTCGATTATATCGACCCCAGTGCTCAACTGGTATTTAAGTCGATCTCGGCAGGATTTGAACTCACGGCTTAGAATAGGGAGAAATCCGCGGCGCATTTTGTCCGATGTGTTAACGATTCAGCCAGTTCGATATCTTGAACCGAAGTCGATAGAAGGAACGGTGACATGGAGTAAAGATGCAAAAATATATTGGAATGCGTGTGTGTGTGTGTGTGTGTGTGTGTGTGTGTGTGTGTGTGTGTGTGACAGAAAGAGAGCGTGCATGTGTGTGTATGTGTGTATATGAGTGTGTGTGTGTGTGAGACAGAAAGAGAGAGAGTGTATGTGCGTGTGTGTCACAGAAAGAGAGCGTGCATCTTTGTGTATGTGTGTGACAGAAAGAGAGACTGCACGTGTGTGTGACAGAAAGAGAGAGCATGTGTGTGTGTGTGTGCGTGTGTGTGCTTCTATGTGTGCGCGTGTGTGTGTGCATGTGCATGTGTGAGTGTACGCATGTGTGTGTGTGTGACAGAAATAGAGAGAGCGTGTGTGCGTGTTTGTATGTGAGTCTGTGTGAGACAAAGAGAGAGTGTGTGCATGTGTATGTGCATGTGTGTGTATGTGTGTATGTCTGTGTGTGTGTGAGCATATGTATTTAAAACAAAGAAGCTTATAAGACAAGGTCATGTTTCCTCCACTTCAGAATTCCACATACTTATGTACATAGGCGCGCGAGCAAACTCATACACACATACGTATATAAATATATGTACACACACACACACACACACACACACACACACACACATATATATATATATATATATATATATATACAGAGAGAGAGAGAGAGAGAGAGAGAGAGAGAGAGCGACAGAAGGGCAGGCAGGCAGGCAGACAGAAAGTCATTGAAAACTGAAATATTGCAATTTCCAACAGTGAGCCATTTTTATGTTATAAAAATATATACATACTTATACATACATATATACATACATACATATACTTAACGCAGCAATGTGTGTATATGGATATGTATACAATCATTTGTAATGTATACGCACGCATTACGTGGCATCGAACAGGTTGATAGACAAACAAAAATACAAATGCGAAACTATTCGTCCATTCTTTCATCATTCCATCCGTCCATTTATTTATGCATACATGCATACCGCCATACGTAACATACTTATAAACATAACATACATCAGGCATACATACATCATATATATATATATATATATATATATATATATATATATATATATATATATATATATATATATATATATATATATATATATAAATACATATATACATGCATATATCATGTGCATATATGCATCCGTACATGCATACATACATTCATACATCATGTGTGTGTGTGTGTGTGTGTGTGTGTGTGTGTGTGTGTGTGTGTGTGTGTGTGTGTATAGGCGCAGGAGTGGCTGTGTGGTAAGAAGCTTGCTTACCTACCAGATGGTTTCGGGTTCAGTTCCACTACGTAGCACCTTGGTCAAGTGTCTTTTATCGAACCGCTAGATTACAGGGACATAAACACACCAACATCGGTTGTCAAATGCTAGTGAGGGACAAATACAGGTACAAAGTCACACACAAATATATATATATATATATATATATATATATATATATATATATATATATATATATATATACACGACGTGCTTTTTTCAGTTTCCGTCTATCAAATCCACTCACAGGGGTTTGGTCGGCCCGAGGCTATAGAAGAAGACACTTGCCCAAGGTGCCACGCAGTTGAACTGAACCCGGAACCATGTCGTTTGGAAGCAGGCTTCTTACCACACAGCCACTCCTGCGTATATCATGTGCATACATGCATACATACATGCATACATATGTACATCATGTATACATATATCATGTGCGTACATCATATATACATACATACATACATACATATATTATATACATACATACATACATACATATATTATATATATAGATAGATAGATACATACATACATACATAGCATCATATATGCATACGTACGTTATATACATACACAAACGTACATGCATACACACATACACACATGCATACACACATACATACATACGCACAGACATACATGCATGCATACATACATATGCATACGCATGCATGCCTACATACATATATGCACACAGATACATGCATACATATATACAAACTTACATGCACACTCACATACACGCATACATAAACACATACATGCATACATACCCGCATACATACATACATACATACACACATACATGCACACATGCATACACACATGCATACACACATGCATACACACACATACATACAAACATACATACACACACACATACATACATACATACATACGTGCATACATGCATACATACATTCATAGACGCACACACACACACACACATACATATATACATGTATGTATGCATTGTTACACTTTGTGTTGTCTACATGTTTACACAGTTATTGAAACTATCCAATATACAAAGCTGTACTTGCATCACATAATCGTATACACGTGCTTTACGAAACTATTATAGCCATTTATCCATATTCATATATATATACATACATATATATATACATACATATATATAAGTATGTGTTTGTGTGTCTGTGTTTGACCCCCATCACCACCACAGAATCGCTTGACAACCGATGCTGGTGTGTTTACGTCTCCGTAAACTAGCGGTTCGGTAATAGAACCGATAGAATAAGTGCTACTCTTACAAACGATAAGTCCTGTTCGACTAAAGGCGGTGCTCCAGCATGGCCGTAGTCAAATGACTGAAGCGAATAAAAGAATAAAAGCATACACATATATATATATGCATACACACACATACAAATATATATGTGTGCGTATGCATATATGCAAATATACATACATATACATACACATCCATAGAAATATACATATATACACGTACCTGTATGTGTGTTTGTACGTATATGTTTTGTGTGTATGTGTGTGTGTGTGTGTGTGTGTGTGTGTGTGTGTGTGTGTGTGTGTGTGTGTGTTTGCTTGTGTTTGTGTTGTCTGCGTGTGTGTGTGAGCGTGTATGTGTGAGCGTGCACACATAATGCACGTATATATATATATATATATATATATATATATATATATAGACATGTACACATATTATATCGTAAGAAAAGAAATGCATGACAAATGAAAATATTGTTGAACAGGTGAATATTAAGAACTATATACGTGTGAATACAATACTGCATTTATACATGCACGTGATCGTATACGCATGTACATACATGGTATGGCTTAGCCTAGTCATAAACACAACTTCATATGCAGCTATGTACTTTTACCAATGTGCAAATAAATGCACATGCATCTTGGTACAATGCGTTCAATATTGTTTCTTTCTATATAAACATTAATATGCAGCTGTATACAATTTTTAATCCATATTTATGCAGTAGTGGCTGTGTGGTAAGAAGCTTGCTTCCCAACTATAAGGTTCCAGGTTCAGTCCCACTGCGTGGCACCTTGGCCAACTGTCTTCTACTAGAGCCTCGGGCCGACCAAAGCCTTGTCAGTGGATTTGATTAGACGGAAACTGAAAGAAGCCCGTCGTATGTATATATGTATATATACATACATATATATATATATATATATATATATATATATATATATATATATATATATTATGTATATATATATATATATATATATATATATATATATATATATATATATATATATATATATGAGTGAGTGTGTGTGTGCGTGTGTGTATATTTGTGTGTCTGTGTTTGCCCCCCCCCCCTCCCACATCACCGCTTGACAACGGGCGTTGGTGCGTTTACCTCTCCGTAATTTAGCGGTTCAGCAAAAGAGACCGATAGGATAAGTACCAGGCTTTAAAATAAGTACTGGGGCCGATTCATTCAGCTAAGAATTCAAGGTGGTGCCCCAGCATGGCCGCAGTCGAATGACTAAAACAAGTGAAAGATAAAAGATAAATATTTACATGCACATATATATATATATATATATATATATATATATATATATATATACACACACCAAACGCACTCTCTCTTTCTCTCTCTCTATCTCTCTCACACACATACACATACACACACACACATACATATACATATATATTTATGTATATATATATAAACATGAGTGCATGTGTATGTATAGCCCCCTCTCCATGAGGTCCTATAAGAAGCAACTACCAGCACACTTTCCAGCCGGATTCCCGAGAATATCCAACTGGGACTGTGGCTATCATCCAACCATTTCGTTCTTGGTCTCCCTCTAGGTCTCCAGCCGGTTGGCTCGGCTTGAAGAACCCGTCTTGCGATTCTTTCCGACATTATAATCAGATGTCCGTAGTACCTGAACTGTGACCTCTCAGCACGGAGAAGTAACAGCTCGACCCAGAGAGGCTCCCTGACCTCTGACTTACACATCCTGTCGAGTAGCGTTATTCTAGAGATCTTTCGGAGGAACCCCATTTCGATCATTTGTATTCGCGATCCAACTCATTCGGTCATTACGCAACGTTCATGCCCGTAGGTGGGGATAGACTCGAAATCTGAAATGAATATTATGAGTTTGGCTTTTATTCCAATCTCTCCTCTTCTAAAGAGCGAACGCTGGCGCTTGGATGCTAGAATTGCAGGTCCTGGCACGGCACCCGCAATCCTAACATATATATATATATATATATATATATATATATATATATATATATATATATATATATATATATATATATATATATATATATATATATATATAATAATATTAGGGACAAAATCCAAAATTACAGGTAAAAAACTCAATTAAAATCAATTTAAAAAATTAAAATTAAATTGAGCCTTATAGATAAAGTATATATAAAATATATAGTTTTAGGGAAAATAACCAATTTTCAAGAACTCATCGATGAAAATCCACTATCACATATAGAAAAATTAATAATTAAAAGCACAATAAATGAGTATAATATAAAGTAAAGTAAATATCATAAGATAAATATAATAAAAAGATTACACGTGTTTCATAACCAATTTTCAAATAGAAAAGAAATTTAAATCGATTAAAATCAATTGAAATTATCGAAAATAAGTTCTATTCAAAAATATAGCTACTCGTCAGATCGTAAGTAGAACAATAATTAGATATATATCTCAACCAACAATAAGTACCAAATGAATTAATATGAAATACTTATTATATAAAGATAGAAAAATTATTTTAAAAATATCATAATATCAAAATAATAACCATTCAATAATCATCCCTTCATCCATTATAATAACATGTATATTATATACAAAAAACATCTTACATAAATTATCATTGTTTTAAATTATCATTGTTTTAAATACAAGTTGAACGAAGTTTAAGTTTAAAATAATAATGAAGATAAAATTAGTACATATTTAACTAGTGTAATAGTTAAAGCTATACTATTTAAAGCTAAAGACGTTTATTTAATTATAATTAAAGATCAATTGAATAATAGAAAAATACAAGATTATTTATTTCTACAAACGTAATAATAAAAATTATGAATGAAAAAATTATGAATGGAAAAAATTATGAATGAAAAAATTAGGAAAGAAAAAATTATTAAGAATAAAAGGTTAAACTTTATATATATATACAAAGTTTTGATTTAAAAAGAAAAAATTATTTATTGTGCTTTTAATTATTAATTTTTCTATATGTGATAGTGGATTTTCATCGATGAGTTCTTGAAAATTGGTTATTTTCCCTAAAACTATATATTTTATATATATATATATATATATATATATATATAAGGTGAGACACACATAAGAAAGAAGGAAACAAAGGACCACTGATGAGGTCACAGAAGTGTGACGAAAGAACTCTGGCCGAAATAAGATTAAGATTAATGTAATATAAAGGTGAAGCAAATTAACACCAAATATACAGTGCGTGTGTTTTTATTGGCTAAACTGGCAATATGACCATCCCCAAGTACAACAACAACATATATATATATATATATATATATATATATATGACCCAGGAAGGATCTTCATCCTTTATATGTATATGTGTGTGTGTGTGTGTGTGTGTGTGTGTGTGAACGTATGTGTATGTATACATATTTGTGTGTAGAGAGACGGATGACTACCTTCGAGGCTTTGACCTTCTGGGAAGACAAGCAGGCTGAAACGTTGGAGCCATCGTCATCCTTCTACTTATAAATATTCAATAACCATGAACTCTACTAAATAGTGTTGCTAAATTGTTCATGTATTGACGACCTCTCTTCATAAATTTTATTTATAAATAATTTGACATAAAACATTCATGTGTGTGTGTTTGTGTGTGTGTGTAATTTTATGTTCTATCTACAAAGTTTTGTGTGATTGACGGAAGTGAAGCATATTCATCGGTAAGACTAAAATTAATGAGCGTAATTAAAGAAGTCGGGCACCTTTTAATTGGTCATGTGACGTTGTTTTGTGAAGTGGTTGTCCAGATCATTGGTCATACGGTTTGTAATATTATTGATGACCTCTGTCTATGTTACCTCGTATCAACAGGTGATTTTGTTTTGAGCTCGTCACGTGACCGGTAGTTCAGTCGGTGACGTCCATATATTGCTGCAGGCATCCGCAAGCGGCTGGCTCTGCTTTCGGCTTAATCTTGTAGTTAGAAGTATTTGTCGTTGACGTTCGTTCTTTTTGACAGATATCCGTAGGCGGTTCTGTTTTGGAATTAATCATGTGGTTACAAGTACTGTTGATGGCGTCCGCTTCTTTTGACATATAAACAGCAGGGGATTCTTTCTGCTTTAAAATTGATTAAGATGATCTGCTGTGTGGCTAAACAAGTAACTGGTTATGTAGCTGGACTTTACTTCAGTAATCTACGCGTAGGTAGATAATGCTTTGATTTGGTTAACAGGAAATTTGGTATGCGACGACCAGTTGAGGTGAGTTCGCATCTTCTACTTAGAAGTTTTACGAAGTACTGGATGGGAAATTATCTGTGGAGCAGAGATTGCTCACCTTGGGTCCATTTCTGTACGCTGGTCCGCTATCTAAGGGAACCCGAATGATGCGTTGTGTGTAGTCATGTATCCTTTGATTCTGAAATGTGATTGGATAGTACAATGGATTTTTCTAGACAGAGGCGGTAGATTGAGTTATTGTGTTGGTGCAGCTGACTTTTGCTCCATATAACAAGTTGTGGTATTATTAAAGGATAAGTAGGCGCGGTATACTGTGTTTCTTTGTTTCCCTCCAGACGTTTGACCGCCATTCAGCAGGCGCCGTGTTGCGACACTTACCGATTTACCGATTTCAAACACACACACACACACACACACATATATATATATATATATTTATATATATATATATATATATATATATATATATATATATATATATATATATATATATATATATATATATATATATATATATATATATATATATATATATATATATATATATATATATATATATATATATATATATATATATATATATATACGTGCGTGTGTGTATGTAGTGGATGTGCGTGGCTTAGTGGTTAGGGTGTTGCATTCATGATCGTAGGATTGTGGTTTCGATCCTTGAGCAAAACGTTTCATATCATATTGGTCCACCCCACTCAGCCGGCAAAAATGAGTCATCCTGCGACAGACCACCTTCTCTCCTAGGATGGGAATATATACGCCACACAATTCGGGGAACTAACTTGTTGTGCGCCTATGGTTCAGGAAAGGACCTTCGATCTTTTTTTATGAGTATATGTGAGTGTATGCATGTACGTGAAGGTGCATGGCTCAGTGGTTAGAGCGTCGAGCTTACGATCATGAGGTTGTAAGTTCGATTCCCGGATGCGTGTTGTGTTCTTGAGCAAGACACTTTATTTCACGTTGCTCCAGTTCGCTCATCTGTTGAAATGAAATGCGGTATCACTGGTGCCAGTCTTTGCCTTTCCCTTGGATAACATCGATGGCGTGGAGAAGGGAGGTTGATATACATGGGCAACTTCCATAAAAACAACCCGGTGAGGTGACTTTTGCCGAACTGCTAAGTTACGGGAACGTAAACACACCAGCATCGGTTGGGGGTGACAAACGTAGATATACAAACATAACATATACATATATATGGGCTTCTTTCAGTTTCTGTCTACCAAATACACTAACAAGGGTCTGGTCGGCCGAGGTATCACGAGGACCCACGCAGTGGGACCGAACCTGGAACCATGTGGTTGGTAAGCAAGCTACTTACCACACAGCCACTCCTGCGCCTATACCCACTCCTGCGCCTATACCCACTCCTGCACCTATCTGCACTTATATATATATATATATATATATATATATATATATATATATATATATATATATATATATATATATATATATATATATATATATATATTCAGGTATGTCATATTTTCCGTTGTCTTTTCATTTAATTATGAATATATATGTGTGTGTATGTGAGAGAAAGAGAGAGAGAGAGTGTGTGTGTGTGTGTGTGTGTGTGTGTGTGTGTGTGTGTGTGTGTGTGTGTGTGTGTGTGTGTGTGTGTGTGTGAGTTATATATTTATAAATACGCACATACATAAACATATACCCATGGGAATGAATATGTGTCCGTAAATATATACAAATGCAAGGGTAAGCCTGTATTTCTGTAGATTGTTATTAGCGCTATGGAAGAGGACAGGTGTTAGTGACGAAAATCCAATATCTGAAACGGGTCAGCTTAGAGATTAGACATCATATATTGTATTGGATGGATCATCGTTCGACATTTTAGATTTGTAACAGATATGTAAACGCTAACAGTAACAGGAGGAGCCGAACATATACATACGCACACATTCTCGCGCAGACACTCATTCGCCGTACGTTTATATATGCACCTGCGCTCTCGCACGTGCGCGAATAAATATAATTAGATATTTGCACATAGAATGCGGCGCATATATATATAATATATATGCTATATATATTATATATATATATATATATATATATATATATATATATATATATATTCTACTTGCGTACATAATTCGTATGTGTGTGTATATATCTATATGTATGCATGTATAACGCACGCACACACACACACACACACACACGCACACACACATATATATTCAGGATTACATGAAAAGACATTGGAAAATATGACATACCTGACTATATATATATATATATATATATATATATATATATGTATATATATAAGTTCATTTGTTCTTTTATTTGCCTCAGTCATTTGATTGCGGCCTTGCTGCAGCACCGCCTTCTGTCGAGCAAATCGACCGCAGGACTTATTCTTTGTAAACCTAGTACTTATTCTATCGGTGTGTTTTTCCGGGGGCGCGAACATACCACCATCGGTTGTCAAGTGATGCTGGGGTCGACAGACACAAACATATATACACACGCACATACATACATACATACATACATATATATATATATATATATATATATATATATATATATATATATATATATATATATATATATATATATATATATATATACATATATATATATATACACGACGCGCTTCTTTCATTTTCCTTTTCCGTCTAACAAATCCACTCACACAGCCACTCATATATATATATATGTTATAGTAATATAACTAAGAAGATGGAGAGCTTGAACAGCCCATAATCATTTTATTTACATTTTGTCAATTATATAAGCCTACGATCGTGTCCCCAATGGTGTAAGATTTGGACTTATTTGTTGAGGAAATTTTCCAGATAATAACTTCTAAGCATAAACTTATAAACAGTGAAAGCGAAAGAGGATTATCCTGTCTACACAGGAGTAAATACGTATTTAAGAAATACAATTGAAATAGAAAAATTAAATAACAGTAGGTCTAGCAGACAATATAATAATACAAGTTCTAGAATGTTAGTACAAGATGTAAGTCTAATAATAACAGTTTAACTCAAATCCTTGAGCGGTAAGACACAACTACCATATAACAGACAGCAAAAGTAAAACGTAAAGTATATATATATATGAGTAATATTTGTTAAAATATATAAGAGAATTTTTAACAACTTGTCTTCTCCGTTTCTAACTAAATTGATGAGTTTTAGGGGACTTCTTTTCATAAATTCACCACACATCATATACAAGCATTACTTTCATATCTTCGCAAATTTACGCCTGTAAACTACCAGCAAAATATGCAGAATCAACATTAGAAATCGTTCTTGGAAACTTCCAAATTAAAGGACGAATCTACATTCAACCTTTTTCCTTTTTACACCTTTATTACTATATACCTATATATATATGGAGGCGCAATGGCCCAGTGGTTAGGGCAGTGGACTCGTGGTTATAGGATCGCGGTTTCGATTCCCAGACCGGGCGTTGTGAGTGTTTATTGAGCGAAAACACCTAAAGCTCCACGAGGCTCCGGCAGGGGGGGGGGCGAACCCTGCTGTACTCTTTCACCACAACTTTCTCTCATTCTTTCTTCCTGTTTCTGTTGTACCTGTATTTCAAAGGGCCAGCCTTGTCACACTGTGTCACGCTGAATATCCCCGAGAACTACGTTAAGGGTACACGTGTCTGTGGAGTGCTCAGCCACTTGCACGTTAATTTCACGAGCAGGCTGTTCCGTTGATTAGATCAACTGGAACCCTCGACGTCGTAAGCGACGGAGCGCCAACAATATATATATATATATATGAAAGATGAGCATCCGCACAGTTTGCGTCTACGAAATAGATTCTCAAGGCATTATTGGTTGACTTGAGGCTGTATGAGAAGTCACTTGTTCAAGGCCGCCCCGTGGGGATAATAAAAGAAACTTTCAGTAATTGCTGATGTGGTGGTGGAAGAGAACTAAAATATAAATTTGCGTCATATAAGCGTCAGATACCAAATAGCCTGTTTACCAGAGATCCTAAATCAATTCATCGTTGCTTCAAGATAAACAACCCATAAAACAAACGCTATTACAGCAACAGGCTGAAAGCTAATTGGAGGCTCTATAACGAAAAACTGATAAGTTCAACACAAAACAAAAACAAAAAGCCGCATTGACGAAAAATCTTAAAGCTGGCCAACAACAAGGCTTAATGAAGAAAAATAATATGAAATTAATGGCATAGGACTGGAAGTAGTGATAAAGAAAATGAGAAAGAGAAAACCCTCAGGCCCAGATCTTATAACGGAATATTGATTGGCAAGTCTCATCCATTATCGCCGAGATTTGACAATACTACGTAGAAAATACATCAAGAATAGATCTGACTTGGCCGAATGTTTATCAACTACAATTACGCTTCTCGTTCTAAATACTTACAGAATCACCTGTATTCAAAACAATCTCCGCCTCAGTGCCTTCTGGAATATTATATATAACATATACAGTGGATGTTTGTCTCTGCCTGTTCTTATAGGATTATTACGTCATCAACGTTTTACAAAGCTTAAGAAACGATGAAAGTGTGGGTCTGCATAAAACAGCTCCTTGCTAAGAACTCGGTGCAAGTAGGAGAGAACAATCATACAGACAGACAGACAGACAGACAGGCATGGTCTGGTTCTCCGTCGGTTACGACGACGAGTGTTCACTTGGATCAATCAATAGAACCACCAGTTC
>NC_142934.1:5560663-5578163 GCF_046866305.1 Octopus bimaculoides | reverse complement strand
ATCTCGAGAATACATGGACATATAATAATATGAATAATAATATGAAACTCAGACACATTAAAAATTCACATATTAGAAGCCGAATACAATATTGCCATACATCAAAAGATATATATATTGAACAACAATAACATGAACAGTTCTAAACACTTATAAATAGAAATATCAAACGTTATGTACAATGCACAAGAAGCGTCAAATTGGACATGAATGGCGCCCCGCGGGCGATTTCCTTTCGTCGTTGTGTTATGTTAACACGCCTACTCGTGTACAATTCTACATTAGTATATATGGTGTGTGTGTGTGTGTGTGTGTGTGTGTGTGTGTGTGTGTGTGTGTATTTGTGTTTGTGTACGTGCATGTATATATACTCTTTTACTCGTTTCAGTCATTTGACTGCGGCCATGCTGGAGCACCGCCTTTAGTCGAGCAAATCGACCCCAGGACTTATTCTTTGTAAGCCTAGTACTTATTCTATCGGTCTCTTTTACCGAACCGCTAAGTTGAATTATTTATAAAGTTATAAGCTTTATTCAGTTCATTCAGAGTTGCCTCTCTTAGGTACATCTCATCGACAAGAGTCAATAAGCTCGAAACATCTATGTCTGAGATTCCCGAGAGAGGGCGACACTGAACGAACGGGGTTTTCACACCTTTCTACCATAAGATGGATTTTTTTTTCTTCACGGTAACTGCAGTGTATTTGCCTTTAGTAGTTGAAATGTGTGACAAACATGTTTCAACTAACCTAAATTGTGATTGTACGTAATCACTGCTTAGCGCCATTAGTCCGATATATATATGTGGATAGGCTTCCACATAGTTGCCTTCAACCAAATTTGCTCGCAAGTAATTGGTCGGTCCAGGATTGTAGTTATTAAAAAGAAACAACTCTAGTCCAAGGTACCGCACAGTGTAACTGAACCCGAAATCACGTGGCTGCAAAGCAATCTTCTTAATCACGGAGCCGTACGTACACTTAACGTTTTCTTGCCTAGCACACTTAATATGATAGGTTTGCTGCATTGGATATTTAGCTCGACTAAAAGTTAAACCTGTGTTAAGATGAAAGGCAAGTCTTTTGTGATTAAACTAAATGGATAAAATATGCAAGAAATGTTGTGCTGAAGCAGAAAATAAACTTCGAGTGTTCGTGTGTGATCTATGTTAATTTGAACAAAAAAGAAAAGTCACACAGGATCATAGAAGACAGCTGCCTTGCAGATGTAAACATCGTTTCTTCTGAAAATCAATGTGCAGGAAACTATTTATGGATAACTGTATCAAAACCTGCAGTTTCTCAATTCTGACTATACCAATAATCATATTTATACCAATAAGTTTTGGTGTACTTGGTTATGTGAGTAAATATTTAAATGAGAATCTGGAAAAGCAAAGCTTTTCATAAAAAGAAATTAAGCAGCGTGTTACCCACGTTAGAACCAGCTAACACGCACATTACAGATAATGGTGTGTCTTATATATCACCTATCCACCATGAGTATTACCTACTCATGAAACTTGAGATTGTCGCTAAAAACGCTTACAATACCATCTACAGCACGGATTGTTCTAATGGTTACATGAAAAGTACACCAGGAGCAGAACGTGTCCACAGCTTTGGAAATAAAGAATCCTAGTGGAATATTCTAATAAAAACATCAATTCGTTGTAAGTGCAACATGCCAGATGTTGTCTGGGACAAGGAGCAAAAATGGTGAACTGTTGTAGAGCTAAGCTCCTTAGCGGATGTGAAAATCTCGTGAAACGATTAGAGTAAAGAACTCCTGTGAATAAGAAACTTGCAGCTCTTGTATCTAATCTACAGATCTTCATTTGCACCTATTAACGTAGGCGCTCTGGGCTATGTAAGAGGAAATTTTCATAAAAGCCTAGAAATGCAGAAATTCTTCAAAAACGAGCAGAACAAACTGATTCATAAAATCGATTAATGGAGCAATGAAAGTTTCTAAGTCATTCCAGAGATTCTCTGAATTGATCATACGCACAAACTCACATGGGCGTATGGCAATACACACACTGGCACACAGGCGCGCGCGGGCGTGCACACGCACACACTTGCACACGCACACACACACACACACACACACACACACACACACACAAAGTTTTGAATCACACACTTGTATACTAAAGTGACATGCACGCCCACTATATGAGTGCCAATTTATCTGCACTTACATACATGCACACATTTATTCAAATATCCACCAAACCTCAGAGCTCATTTCGGTTAATCGAAAGAGCCTGGTTCCGTTGCTAGTGACCAGCTTGAAATCTACAAAGGAAAATGTAACTAATTCCAAAAGTAATACAGACAGACAGACATGCATGCATGCAGGCATACATACTTACATAAAGGATAAAACTCTTTCTCGAATCATATAGTCTCATAAGTTCTGGACACCAATAATGAACTCGTTTGCATACAGCCAATCAGAGCTCACCTTGAAGATCCACATACTGTGTACTACAACAGTTACAGCCAGTCAGTCATGGAATGGTGTATGCACTCTGTGAATATAACATAGCAGGTCTCAGTGTGCCACGCAGTGGAACTGAACCTGGAACCATGTGGTTGGAAAGTTGGAAAGCAAGCTTATGGACCACACAGCTGTGTGTACCTTGTTTCATTTATTTATTCATTTTGTTGGTGATTGTATCTCCCTTGCATTACTTCATCAATTCAAGCGATTATAGCCGTCCTACATAACAACCAATTCAGAAGAGATAGTTAGTTATCAGTCAGTTAATATAACGTTTGTTCAATTCCAAAACTCTCCCTCTCTCTCTCTCTCTCTCTCTCTCTCTCTATATATATATATATATATATATATATATATATATATATATATATATATATATATATATATAAAGAAAATACAAATGATCACAAACATTAAACGATAGAAATTAACTGTTCCTTGTTGGCCCTCTTCCAAACAGAACTAATAAATATATCAGACAGCAGCAACTCTTATTATTCTAGACAATAATATTACTATACTAGCTTCTGTTTTTCAGAATAAATTTCATTTTTATTCTATACTTATTTTATTGTATATAATCGCGTTTTATATCTGCTTTAGTTTTTTCGTTTTTCGTTTTTATTATATTCCTATTTTTCTAGTGATATCTGATATATTCAGCAAGTGAATACAATTTCGATTTTCAACACTACTGTGTACAATTATAGTGTTATTGTTTTATTTGTAGGTTTGGTTTAGTATTATTTTTTTATTTTCATATATATTTTTCTATTCAATTTCAGTTATAGATATTGGCAAACTTTTCACATCGTTTTCCAATTTTAATCAGAAGCAAAGTCTATTTCTTTTGTGGTTGGTATTTTTTTTTTGCGTCTTTTCTTAGATCTTTTTCTTTTTAATTTTATTTCTAATTTCCCACAAGGGTTGTGATGATGTGAGGTTGGTGAAGACAGTAGGGTGCTCGACCAAATACCTTTGCAATTCGTACTGAGAGAAATTAGTTCATATCCTGCTATGCCTGACATTGAAATCCATCCATTTTAAAATATGGCCGCTGTGGTGTGAAGCCATTTTCTATTTCTAATAAATCGCTTCAAATCAAACGAACAAATATATATATACACATACATGTGTGTCACTATATATATATATATATATATATATATATATATATATATATATATACGCGCACACAGGAGAAAGTAGTTTTTATATTCATTGCACGTGTAATAACACAAATACGTAGGCATGCGCAAAGTGGCCCAGAGTATTCGTTGCTGATACGAATATGTGTATCTGTCCAATTCGTATACAAATACATGCGCTTTCGTTTGCGTCTAGACGCATACAAAGCAAAATTACAAGATAGGTAAACAGACGATCAAAGAGATCCACGCATTAACATATACAATTTTGCTCACAAAAGCCTCTCGAACATTGGTCTTCGTCGACTTTTCTCCACGTTTTTCGACTTAAAGCTGTGTTTTCTTCTCTCAGGTCTTGGTGCTTTTGAACTATCATCGATGCTTCTGTAACTTAGTTTTGTTTTTTTCTCAGAACTGTTGGTTCTACATCTCGTAAGCCCATTTTTACCTCTAGGAAGAGATGTTCCGTATTAGTCTGGCCTTTATCTTTTGACATGTCCAGTATGGTAAGTTTTACCATGTGCTTGCGCTTTAGTGTGACATAGCTCATGGGGGTTAATGAGGCACTTCACAAGCCACTTCACGGCAACAAGGACTGGACCTTGTGCTGGGAAAAAAGACTTCTCGACTGGACAGGGCCTCGAGACGATGGGATCCTAGGACCGTAATGCGAGTTCAAAGCATCGATGTTCACTGAGTTCTGTAATTCACATCATTTCACGCAGATAGCCATGGCCTTCATTGACATAGAAGCCGAGTGATCTCAGTCCAAGGTTTCAGTAAACATATACAATGATTAACGCTGATCTACACAATAACCAAGGACCTGCCTTTTTCCCGCCCTTTTATATCTGTCGCACTTTATTTTTAGCAGCCATTTTATGAAGGAGTTAGGCAGTTTCATCTCATATACCTTCTGCAAAGCTGATATCTCTGCAATATTTATTGAACTGGATATGAGAAGTCTCAAGAATGTAATCGTTTCTCTTTTGCTTCTTTCAGTCGTTGCACTGCGGCCATGCTGGGGCACTGCCTTGGAGGGTTTTCTTTGAACAAATCGGCTCCCAGTACTTATTTTTCTTTTAAGTCTGGTACTTATTCTATCGGTCTCTTTTCCCAAACTGCTCTGTTATGAAGTCGTAAACAAACCGACACCGATTGACAAAGCGTAAAATACACACACACACACACACATGTACATATGTATATGTGTGTGTGAGTGTATTCATATGTATATTTATATATACATATATATATATATATATATATATATATATATATATATATATATATATATTATTTTGTTTAAAAGAGTTCCAACACTGTCTGTTTTTTATGTTTTATTTATATTCCTGCAGAACCAATGTGGGGTATAGAATATGGAATATACAATATATAATATAATATACAATATATAATATAAAATAAAATAAAAATGGATGGCACCATGAAATAAAGTATTGAATGTAGATGAAATATTGAGTGTTCAATAGAAAGGATCAAATATATAAATATAAGTATATAAAGGCGACTCGAGTTTCAGGGCTATTTCCCTTCGTCATGGCCGGTATGACAGACTTGAGAGAGAGAGAGAGAGAGAGAGAGAGAGAGACAGACAGACAGACAGACAGACAGACAGACAGAGACAGACAGAGACAGACAGACAGACAAACGAACAGATAGACAGAGAGAAAGAGATTATTTTTTCTTTTAGTATCAGTATGTGTGTGTGTGTGTGTGTGTGTGTGTGTGTGTGTGTGTGTGTGTGTGTGTGTAGAGAGAGAGAGAGAGAGATACAGACAGAGACAGACAGACAGTCAGAGTGACAGAGAGAGAAAGAAAACTGTCAGTGTGTATTTGTATTGTCTGGGTAGGTGAGAGTTGCTAATGAATTCGGATATCAGTCTGTAACAATGTTTATATCTGTCTCCAACATGAATATGTGTTGTGTATGTTTGTCTCTGTTTATTTAATATACCTCTGTGATATTTGGTTGATTCTGTTTGTATACGTTACTCAGTTAATACATCACTAGGTATATGTTAAATATATTAATGTCAGCTAACTCTAGTCGATTGTATTATTCAATATAAAGATGGGTGAATTAAATTTAACAATAGGTTATATATAGCATATTATTCATATATATTCAACGAACACAACAAGTTTGTTTTTTCTGGTGGGTGCAGGGCTGAGTTTGTTATTTCCGTTAGATTTACACATCCTAACTTATCATGAGATTTAAAGTGAGGCTTTTGTATACAATTATTTGCCTTATTTAATATACACAGTGTAAATACACGAAGTTTTAATGGTTTCTTGCTGTGAAAACACGTGTCTATGCAGGTTTTTATAACACGCCTTGTGACTCCAAGCAATCTTCAGGACTGAAGATTGGTTGGAGATACAAGGCGTGTCATAAAAATCTACCAAGACACGTGTCTTCACAGCAAGAAACTATTAGTAGCTTGTATCTTCATACTGTGTACATTAAATAATATTTATCTCTCACTGAATGGAGAACTTTTTTTTTTGATCTTCTCCTAACGGAACAATAAACTAATTATATTTGTATATATATTTTGAATTCTTATCCAGGTATTTCTCTAAAGTTGAATTATTTTTAGGCTCTTATCATGTAAGAAAATTTAGAGAGTATGTTTATTGTTCACATTAGTTTTATAAATAACAAAATAACTGTCTTTTATTTTAGCTTTCTGTATCTTTACGTAATTCTAAACAGGTATACAATACATAAAACAAGCAATTACTTTATCTCTGTAGCGGTTCTTATTCTGCCTTCATACATACGCTTTTGTTCCATTTGCAGTTCTTGCTTTTTTCTTTTCCTGCATGTTTTGAGTCAGTTTTATTATATTAAACAACATAAAGAAATACAGGTATATCTAATACTATACAATATGAATTTTTGCTTTCTTAAAACCATATCCACCTGTAGAGGATGTACCATAATTACCAAATGATAATTAAAACAAGCTTCACTTGAGAAGGGAAGATAATCTCAAGATTCGAGAATTCTCCAAAGCTGACATGCCATTACGGAAAAAGGTCTGGTTTATTGGTCTGGAGAATAGAGGACAGTGGTGAACGCATGTTTCTGCCTCGACAACCGTCATCAGCATGACACTCATCCAACCTTATCTTTATCAACCAAGGGACTCAGACTTATACACAAAAAAACATGTAGAACACATTTATGGCCTAAGTAGTTTGTAGACTCTAAAGGTGTACTCAGCCACTTGCACGTTAATTTCATGAGCATGCTGTTCCGGACGATATATATATATATATATATATATATATATATATATATATATATATATATATATATATATATTATATATATATATATATATATATATATATACATATATATATATAAGGCTCGAAATCATAATGACTTTTGAACGACAGATGATAAGGGAAGAGCATATCCACGTCTTGCATCTTGTGTGTGAATGTTCCGTATGCTCCTTTGGACCAGGGCGCCGAAATCACGTGGTTGCAAAGCCAGTTTCTTAACCACATAGCCACGGCGGCTCCTGATAGACTTAAATATATTCTTTCTTGCCAGCCCAACACTCACGCCATACTAAGTTACAATTAAACTGTCATATTTCTTGCTTACCGTCTTTCCATCTCCGACCTTTTCTCTCCCTCAGCTCTTTTGCTCTTATATATCACAAGTTCTCGTCTGTTCTTTCCATCCTTTTGTCTTTCATTTCCTTTCTTTCTTTCTCCCGGTTCAAACACTGTCATTTTACTGTTTTCAGCTTCCGTTTTATTTTCTAACCAAAATCAACCATAATAATCATTCATTTATTTAAATATTAAAATATCAAAGAAGTCATAGTTACAAGCGTATACATCCGTGCATATACATATATATGTATATATATGTGTGTGTGTGTGTGTGTGTGTGTGTGTGTGTGTGTGTGTGTGTGTGTGTGTGTATGTATGTTTGTATGTATGTATGTATGCGTCTTTTACTCGCTTCACTCATTTCGCCTGGCGGTATTTCATCTATCGTTATGTTCTAAGTTCAAATGCCACCGGAGTCGATTTGCCTTTCATCCTTTCAGGGTTGATAAATTAAGTACCAGTGAAACACTGGGGGTTGACATAATCGACCTATCCCCTCCCCCAAAATTGCTGCCCTTGTGGTGGCAAAATTTGAAACCATTATCATTATTATTATTATTATTATTATTATTATTATTATTATTATTATTATTATTATATTGTGGAGTTGAACTGAAGTCTTTCTTGGAGGAGGGAATTCGAAACTATTCCAATGTGTCTTCCCTTGAATTATGCACAGATAGATAGATAGATAGATAGATAGATAGATAGATAGATAGATAGATAGATAGATAGATAGATAGATAGATAGATAGACCGCATTTACTAGTATATAAGTTGCACTATTTCAAGCTTGATTTTAAATGAAGACCCTAGGCTGCGATTGATACACGGGTTGAAGCTAATATTATGAGAGAAAAAATATTTGTTGCAAGATTTAACACAAAATTAGGGATGCGACTTATATGCAAATGAACACGGTGTGTGTGTTTGTGTGTGTGTGCTGTATTTATTTGTGTACAAGCTGCGCTATTTCATACAAGATTTTAACTGAAACACCGAAGTGTGACTTATGAACGAGTAAATACGATAGGTGTTGAGAGAATTTGAATACCAACCCCACTGAGAATTTCGTTTCAGAAAGGATTGGTTTTGTATATTCTAGTTGAGTGTATATATTCCATATTGAATGTAAATTCTAATTGAATAAAAGTTCTTAGTAAATGTATGTTCTTATTAAACAGAAATGTATTTCGTATTGATTTGTGTAAATAATACTTTTACGAGTTACATCAAAAGAGAATCTGTATTCTGGTGCGCTTCATATGTCAAACACTCATCTCAGAACGCTATGAACATTTGGGATTTTTGCAAGTTACATTTCATTTATAGCTTACATTTTACGGCTTAGATTTCACATTACATTTAGCAAATTAAGTAACATAACGGTAAACCACATCATACGAAATATCTTTAGTTCCAGGGCTTTTATATAATAACGTACTTCACTGTTTAATACTTGCTAGTATACAACGATAACATATGCTCGCTTCCCTTTCACACAGTATAATTTACTTTGTTGATTTTCTCAGCTTTCATTTAACAGCTTATTTTTCACGGCTTATATTTCATCATTTGCATTAGTTCGTTAGTGCTTATCCTACTTTAACTACTGCCATCTTTCTCTCCCACTCTTAACCTCCTTCCTTCTCTATCTCCCTCAACCGCTCTCATATTAATAAATTTGCATTGCTCTCATTATTTGTTTATATATTTTTATTATCATCGTGTTTCCATCAATTTCATGCGCCTTCCTACTGTATCATCTGGTGCACCATCTTATTGAAGTGTGTACGGTATCGTCTGCTTTTAATGGAAAACTGAGCTTGCACATTCTGCATCAGCTCGGCTTTGTTCTTTCTTGAGTTTTTTTTACTGCTTCATCTTCTATTGCCTGCTTGCTTTTATTTTCTTTTCTATCATCTATCTTCCACTTGTTTCAATCATTGGATTGCGGCCATGCTGGGGCACCACCTTCAAGGGTTTTTTTATTTAGTTGGACGAAACGACTCCAGTATTTACCTTCAGTCTGGTACTGATTTTAACGTACTCTTTTGCCAAACCGCTAAGTTACGGGGACGTAAACACACCAACAACGGTTGTCAACCGTTGGGGTGGGGACATACACAATTACAAAGATACGCACACATATACACTAACTCAAAGTCATATATATATATACATACAAACTTAAATATACACTTATATATACATACATACATGTGTGTGTGTGTGTGTGTGTGTAATTTCTGTATCTCTGCGTATTTTTTTTTCCATCTTAACACAAAGATGACAGGCATATTGTCGAAATATTGTTCAATCATTATCATCATCAGCATTATTATTATTATTATTATTATTATCATTATTATTATTATTATTATTATTACTATTATTATTAAGGCAGCGAGCTGGCGGAATCGTTAGCACGCCGGGCGAAATACTTAGCGGTATTTCGCCCGCTCTTACGTTCTGAGTTCAAATTCCGCTGAGGTCAATTTTGCCTTCCATCCTTTTGAGGTCGACAAAATAAGTACCAGTTGTGTTCTGGTGTCGATGCAATCGACTGTTCCCCTCCCCCAAATTTCAGGCCTTGTGCTTATAGTAGAAAGGATTATTACCATAATTTTTATTATTATCAGTGACATCACGATCAGTATTATTATTATTATTATTATTATTATTATTATGATGATGATGATATTTCTATCTTGGCGTCAACGGACGTGTTTTTAGATGACTCCGAGCATTTGGAATTTTACCAAGTTTTACTGAACGAATTTTTTTCAGTTCCAACTTATTTTTCAAAAAGGAGACTTTGGAGTGTGTGAACGTCTGTCTCAAACCTCTAGGGAAGGAGAATTTATAGTTCTTGTTTGTTTTTTGTTTGTTTTTGTTTTAGATACTTTTCATCTATTTAAATTCATTTCAATATGGCTTCAATATAACCCACCCCTACCCCTTGCCTTTAAAAAGCTGCGTTGTGTATAACAACAAAGATCACAAACGATTCAAGGAAAGAAATTTAATTAAACGGGCAGATTCATACACTTTGTCAAGTGGGAAAGAAACTCCATTTTAGCGCAATAAAAACGACCCCATCGAGAAAATTCCTGGTCTTATGTAGGAAATTATTATTACTATTATTATTATTATTATTATTATTATTATTGAGTGAGAGCAGAGCATGTAATCAAAATGACACTGGGGTAAAATATACGAAGCCCAGTATACCCATCATGACTACCCGTCTGATAAGGGTACACCAGGCACATGCATCACAACCATATGTGCGTGACATAGTGATCTCATATCAAGATAAACAGTGGATGATCATGCAAGTGGGGCCCAGTTAGAATTTTCTTCAGGTTGCGTAGCCCATTCCACTCAAAAGTCCCTGAATAAGGATTGTTTAATGACGTTGAAGGAAACACCTGTTTCCAGAAGTGAATTATTCAAACCCCTGTGATACTCCCCAACTACTTCTGCTCATGATCAGAGATGCACATATCGTCAGCCACCAAGGGACATGCTCAACTGGTTAAGGTCAAGCAACTGACAAGCAAACCTTTGGTACTGAGCAGAATATTTGCTGTAGCCCATCTTTTATACCAAGACAAAACAATGCACACGATGAAGCCATGAGAGCCACTGCCTGGTACTGCATCAGAGCATTTATTTTTATTATTATTATTATTATTATTATTATTATTATTATTATTATTATTATCATTATTATTATTATTATTATTATTATTATTATTATTATTATTATTATTATTATTATTATTATTATTATTATTATTATTATTATTATTATTATTATTATTATTATTATCAAGGTGGTGAGCTGGCAGAATCATTAGCACACCAGGCGAGATGCTTAGCAGTATTTGATCCGTCTTTACGTTCTGAGTTCAAATTCCTCCGAGGTCGACTTTGTCTTTCATCCTTTCGGGGTCAATAAAGTAAATACTTGTTGAGCACTGGGCCGATGTAGTCGACGTCGTCCCTCCCCTAAAAATTGCTGGTCTTGTGCCAAAATTTGAAACGTTTGCAATTATCATTGTTGTTGTTTTCTTTCCCAAGAGTGGACGCCGAGGGAACTGGCTTTTTCTACTTTCACTCGATGGAAAAATCTTGGCAGGTTTTGCGAGCAATGAGCTGTAGGGCATTTGAAGTTTTGTCTTAAATATTTAATATACCCTCGCAGATATCCTCTGTTTGTTTATTAATGACTAAATGACTAAATATGACCATCACTGGGGAAGTGGGAATAAGTGCCAGCCAGAAAAGGGGATAGCAACGAATACAAAATTTAAAACATTTCAAAACGAGATAAATCGAAACTAAAATGCTTCACTGGCACTCCGTCGGTTGCGACGACGAGCGTTCCAGTTGATCCAACCAACGGAACAGTCTACTCGTGAAATAAACGTGCATATGGCTGAGCACTCCACAGACACGTGTGCCCTTAACATAGTTTACGGTGTGATTTGACGTGACACCGAATGTAACAAGGCTGGCCCTTTGAACTTCAGGAACAACTCATTTTTGTCAGCTGAGTGGGCGGAAGCAACGTGAAATAAAGTCCTTGCTCAAGGACAAAAGCGACTGCCTGGAATCGAACTCACGTCTTTATGATCATGAGCCGAATACCTTAACCAGGAGCAACGACCATGTTACACCCGCTTGTTTCTGGCTATAATCGCTTCCATATGTCTCCCTAGTTCTTTATATCTTCGAACAAGATACGTCGCTTTGCTCTTCTCTCAATAGATTTCGGAAAAGACAACAGTCTACGATATTAGATCGATTAATATTCATTTTAACTACGTTTGTTGATTATTTATTAGACTATTTATTTATTCATGATTTTAGTCAATATTATTTTAAAACTCTTAATTTAGTATCAATTGCTTATGAACAATAATGATGCGTCAATTATTTATGAGGCATAATAATTATTTTTCTACATCTTTATTAAACAATTTTTAAACCAATAAGCTACGAACTTATAATTACTTTCAATATAATATTTTCCAGTTGTTCGTTTTCATAAGAATTATTTTCATACAATAAATGTAGACTATAATTTTATACAAACACACACACATACATATATATATATATACATACATATATATATATATATATATATATATATATATATATATATATATATATATATATATATATATATAGGGGTTGAGCAAAATAATGACATCTTGTGAAATGGAAGTTTTATTCAATACAAAGTTGGTTCATCTTTGGCACCAATCACTGCCTTAATAAGGCAAAGTAATTATAGTTTCTGAACGGTTGTTAGAGGAATTGTGAACCATTCTTCATGTAAAATAACGCTTTAGCTCTTTCATCGACGATGGCGGAAGGAAGCGAATATCTTGCCTATATGTATTTAGTGAAGAAAACATCTAAAGATCCACGAGGCTCCGGCAGGGGGTGGTGGCGAACCTTGCTCTACTCTTTCACCAGAACTTTCTCTCACTCTTTCTTCCTGTTTCTGTTGCACCTGTATTTCAAAAGGGCCAGCCTTGTCACACTCTTTGTCACGCTGAATATCCCCGAGAACTGCGTTAAGGATACATGTGTCTGTGGAGTGCTCAGCCACTTACACGTTAATTTCACGAGCAGGCTGTTCCGTTGATCGGATCAACTAGAACCCTCATCGTCGTAACCGACGGAGTGCTACGATATACTCTGTATGCTGAATGAAATGCAGGATCTGCCTATCGTGTGAAGTAGCGTTTAATTATTTATTTATCTTAATTATTTATCTTAAACAATTCTGTACGTTTGATGTGGTTAGCCAGATTTGGCTATATATATATATACATATATATATATATATATATATATATATATATATATATATATATATATATATATATATATATATAATAATAATAATAATTTTCCAGAGGATGTAGCAACCGTTACCAATATAACATAAGAACTTACCTTAGGGGATCATTAACTAGATTCCTTAAGGGTCGTTCTCACAGTTTATATTTATATTATAAGGTTTTTAACTTTTAAATTTTCATATTCAAAAAGACAGAGACTTCAAACTCGATATATCGATTTATTCACCACTCTATGTTAACATTTCTGTGCCAAACTTATCCAGTGACTGGTCCATTGGATTTAGACATTTGGCACTTCTTCAGGAGTGGTTACCAACCGAACAAAACACGAAAAAACACATACATAACGATCATTAAATCCTTAGAAACTCGTTAGATTTCATCTTTGTTATTATAGGGGAGATAACTCCTTAATTTTTTTTTATTGCTCACCTGTGAATTTCCACTAGATTAATTAATTATTTTGTTTATTTCTCTTTACTATACTATATTGCCCGTTCCTTTACCCGTATACATATGCATACATACACTTTACCCGTATACTTATCCATATATACACACATATATATATATATATATATATATATATATATATATATATATATATATATATATACGTATGTATTATGTATATATGTACATATTCATATATATGTATAAATAGATAACATCTATAATGTATCAGTGTGTCAGTACCAGACTTTAAAAAATAGTGCTGGGGTCACTCCCAGCATTCCGCAGTCCAATGGCTAAAACGGATAAAAGATAAAAGACATATACACACATATATATATATATATATATATATATATATATATATATATATATATATATATATATATATATATATATATATATGAATACTTGGAGGAGAAAGATGAGGTGTAATGGACGAAAGAAACAGTACTCAATACTATTAAGTAAAGCATTTCTATAATTTGAACGACTTAAACCAACGCCCACAGCTACTTCTATCTTCCTTTCGAGAAGAAAGGACGATGTTCTTCAGGCCTCTGTGTGTTTGTGTGTGTGTAAACACACGCAAACAAAGATATATATTTATGTATATCATATACAGAGAGAAAGGGGAGAGAAAGAGAGGGAGAGGTTTTGACCAGCACACTTCCAACTAATGGACATTTGACGTCAATGAATTCCATTTGTCTAAGAAATTCTATAGCTATTTTCAGTTAGTTTAACTATTCATGTTTAAGAAGACGTTTTTTTACGCCTACTCAAAATTTTCTACAGCCTATTGTTAAAAATTTATTCCTCAATTTATGTTATTTTCTTCAAATTCTACTCGATATGTGATGACTCATATTTCTTCATCATACGTTTCTGTCGATTCGAGCGTGTATATGGCAATCGCTGTTATATTCGTTACAGGAGAACAACTTATTTAACAAGAATATCTTTTCATAACACAGCTCATTATAACAAGGAATCCTAGAAATCCGATGTTTCGACATGGTTGTCTCTCGTCAGACAGAAGCCCCCGGGTTAAGTTATACATAACCATTAGAATAGCGGTTTCTTTATTTGGTTTCATGGACCCCATATGCGTATATACATGTAACATGTTTTATATAGAATTATGGGTGCAAAAACATATTGCAACGCACTTCCGGTATAAATGTGATGAAGACTAAACTTTAATGCGGCGTTACGAAAAAAAGTAGCAACAATAAAATGATAAAGGCGCAAGAGTGGCTGTGTGGTAAGTAGCTTGCTCACCAACCACATGGTCCAGAGTTCAGTCCCACTGCGTAGCACCTTGGGCAGGTGTCTTCTACTATAGCCTCGAGACGACCAAAGCCTTGTGAGTGGATTTGATAGACGAAAACTGGAAGAATCCCGTCGTATATGTGTATATATATATATATATATATATATATATATATATATATATATATATATATATATGTGTGTGTGTGTGTATATATATAGGCGCAGGAGTGGCTGTGTGGTAAGTAGTTTGCTTACCAACCACGTGGCACCTTGCGCAAGTGTCTTCTGCTATAGCTTCGGGTCGACCAAAGCCATGTGAGTGGATTTGGTACACAGAAACTGAGGGAAGCCCGTCGTATATATATATATATATATATATATATATATATATATATATATATATATATATATATATATATATATATATATATATATATGTATATATGTATATATATATATATATATATATACATATATATATACATATATATATATATATGTATATATATATATATATATATATATATATATATATATATATATATACATATATACATATAGATAGATGCATATGTATATGTTTGTGTGCCTGTGTTTGTCCCCCCCCCCACCATCGCTTGACAACCGATGTTGGTGAGTTTACGTCCCCGTAACCTAGCGGTTCGGCTAAGGAGACCGATAAAATAAGTACTAGTCCTGGGGTCAATTTCTTTGACTAAAGGCGATGCTCCAGCATGGTCGCAGTCAAATGACTGAAACGAATAAAAGAATAACAGAATATATATATATTATATATATGTGTGCGTGTGTGTGTGCGTGTGTGTATGTATGTATGTATGTATGAATGTATGTGTATGTGCATATGTGTATCCATAACTACGTAATTATATAAATATATATATAAACACATACATTGTGTATATATGTGTTTGAGTAAGTGCGTACGTATATATAAATGTATTTGTCTATATTATATGCAAATACATATCTATACGCATACTTGCACACACACGTACGGCAATATATATATGTGTGTGTTTGTATGTGTGTGTGTATGTGTGTGTTTGTATGTGTGTGTGTATGTGTGTGTGTGTATGTGTGTGCATGCGTATGTGTGTATTTACATACACTCGTATGCATATACATTTATACAATTCTATATTTAAGAGATGAGGAATTATTTACATTATTTACATTATTTACATTTGACGGATATTCGTCCTCATCTTGTTTGTTGTTAACACAACGTCTCGGCTGATATACCCTCCAGCCTTCGTCGGGTATCTTGGGGAAATTTCGAAGCTGGGTTCTCATTCCTATCGATGTTACTATTATTATTATTATTATTATTATTACTATTATTAATCAGGTCGCTGCCGTGAATCGAACTAGGAACCTTGGGGTTAGTAGCCCGCGCTCTTAACCACTACGCCATATGAGGAATTGCTCAGTGCCTAAAACACCGAGCAAAGAATATAAGTAGCGATCGTGATACCCACCACGAGGAAATGATCAAGCTCAGTAACAATCTATTAAGAAACAACTACCCCAAGAACATACTATCTACTCCAATTATGAAGAAAAGAGAGGATGAAACCAATAAACTGTCTACAGTCTGTCTACCCTATGTGAAAGGCCTCTCCGAAAAGATACAAAAGATATGCGGCCCATATGACATCAGGGCAGTATTCAAGAGCAATACAACACTTCGCAAATATCTCCTTCGGGTAAAACCACCAACAGAAGAGAATATGACCAAAAACTGCGTGTACTCCATCCCATGCAGCTGTGGTAGGTTATACAAAGGCGAAACATGTCGCCCCTTCAAAATAAGGGTAGAAGAACATCGCAAAGCTGTGACACGAGGAGATATTGATAAATCGGGTATAGCTGATCATGTATGGAAAAATGGAAACCACCTCCCCCTGTGGGATGAAGTTAAAATAATAGACAGGGAACAACACTGGAAAATACGAAAACTAAAAGAAGCAGCACATATGCTAGGACACAACAACCTCCTAAGCAGACCGAGTGCAGATATGAATAGCATATGGGAACTGGTATTGAGGAAGGATAGAAAAATAATAAATTTATAAGCCTTAAAATTCACCCCATAATTGCCCACGGGCATATGGCGTAGTGGTTAAGAGCGCGGGCTACTAACCCCAAGGTTCCGAGTTTGATTCACGGCAGTGACCTGATTAATAATAATAATATAATAATAATAATAATATAATAATATAATAATAATAATAGTAACATCGATAGGAATGAGAACTCAGGTTCGAAATTTCCCCAAGACACCTGACGAAGGCTGGAGGGTATATCAGCCGAAACGTTGTGTTAACAACAAACAAGATGAGGACGAATATCCGTCAAATGTAAATAATGTATATACATTTATATATATATTTATATATATTAATTATATACATATATACATTTATAGATATATACATATATACATTCATATATATACATATACACACACACACATTCATGCACACGCTCACACATACAAATATTGTAGCTGACATATTTAACACCTAAAGCTTTTACTTAC
>NC_142934.1:5538163-5555663 GCF_046866305.1 Octopus bimaculoides | reverse complement strand
ATGGATGGATGGATGTATACAAATATCTACACAGTTGTAAACTCTCACATATATATGTGTGTGTGCGTGTGTGTGTGTGTGTGTGTGTGTGTGTGTGTGTGTGTGTGTGCATATGTTTGTATATATATATATATATATATATATATATATAGACACATACATATATTTATACAATATAATATATTATATATTTCATTAATTAAAGATTAATGAAAGATTATAAACAGAATGACAGTCGAGCGACGAGGCGCCACTCAAAGATTTATCATTATTCCAGATGAATCAAGCCTCAACCTCACTGAAGACAAAACTGCAAACACCAAATAAACATTGATTAATCGTTCTTGATATATCGTTGTTGTCTGGATATGTTGTACACTTTCCACAGTACAATCTATTTCTGCAGATTTGTTAGATGGCCGTAGAGGATAGTTCGAAGTGGGAAGCTTTAATCAGAACACAATTGTTGCTGTTCTTTTGTATTCAGCATTCCAGCTTAGGGTTTATGTTAATGAGGTTACTGATCCGAACCACTAAGTTACGGGGTCATAAAAAATCCAACACTGCTTGTCAAGCGGTGTGAGGACAAATACAGACACAAAAAATACACACACTCACACATATACAGGGTGTCCACAAGGTCTGGGTACATGGAGTAAATAAAATCATAACATAAACAATTAAATATAAGAAATAATAATTTCTTAAAGTATGTGTTAATCCCCATGTACCCAGACTTTGTGGACGCCCTGTATACATAGTAAATAAAAAAAAAACACAAAAAATATGAACGCAAGGACGTGGTACATGTAAAGTATTAGCAGACGCTCAGGGAAGGAAAGAAAGATGGTTTAACGTTTCGAGCAGACGCTCTTCTTCGGAAACAGGAGACAGTCCAATACAAAAGGAAGACGGAGGGAAAAAATCACCAACGATTCACATGTGGTTATATTTTGATATATATATATATATTGATATATATATATAGTTGAAATGTATAGTAAAACAAAAGACGAAGACAGGTGTATGAACAATAAGCTGGGTGTATTAGTTTGACGCTCTGAAAAGTGAGAATGTCTTTTACGTTTCGAGCTTACGCTCTTCAGCAGAAAGGAACACGATGAAATATACAGAGAGAGAATTTTAAAAATTTGTGGATTTAGCGATCAAGCATGTAAGAAAAAACAGGGTAAGAAAAACAGGAAGGTCAAAAACATTCAAAAAGGTTCAAATGTCGTGGTGTATTGGAGCAATTTTTCATGAACGGAAGAGTCCAGTGAAATCCGTATGTATACCCAGAGGTAACCCGGGTGGAGTGCTGGTATGTAGATGAGGAGAGGAGCAGAAAGTTCAGGCAGTAGTAAGTCCAAAGTGTAGGAGGTTAAATCAGGATAAAACTGGTGTCACGCTGATTCTCCTTGAGAACTACGTTAAGGGTACACGTGTATGTGGAGTACTCAGCCACTTGCACATTATTTTCACGAGCAGGCTGTTCCGTTGATCGTATCAGCTAGGACCGTCGTCGACGTAACCAACGGAGTGCTCCTAGATAGATAGATAGATAGATAGATAGATAGATAGATAGATAGATAGATAGATAGATAGATAGATAGATAGATAGATAGACCAGGAAAGAAATAAGAGGAAAAAACACAGGTTTGTTTTACGAGAATATATCTAAATATATTTAAATCGTCAAGGCAATAGTATTATACAATATTATACAAAATAATACTTTTTTTCCTCGCCATTACGATTTAAATATATTCTTTAGTCTCGTAAAACAAATCTTCTGTGTTTTTTCGTCGTATTTCTTTCCTTTCATATTCAACCATGTGTAATCACCAACCATACTTTCTCACACACCTATACATATATACATACATACACACACACACACACATATATATATATATATATATATATATATATATATATATATATATATACGGCGGGTCTAAATTCACTTAGAATGGCATTGGTCGGTTCGGAGCTAGAACAGAAGATTCTTGTCCAAGGTGCTCCACCGTCAGGCTGAACCCGAAACCATGTCTGTTTGTTTGTTTTGTCTTTGCTTTTCTTTGTTAGCAAAGTTTGTAAACAGCATTTCGCCCGGAAGTATTATTTTCGTTTAATTCCAATACCTTTCCAAATGGTGTTATATGTCAAGCATCTAGTGTGAAGAGTCTTGCTGATAGTAAGTCTATGCCTTACGGCCATACACAAATATATTCACTGGTGCACATGTACTCGCATTTGCAAGGAAACACTGCAGTTGTTTCACAATAGTTAGATAACATTTGCAAATACCTCGATCACTAACTCAACCTGATCGAACTACCAGCCGTACTACCAAGATGGCAGAACATCTTGTTACTTTTAGTTTTTTTTTTTAATTTTTATTTGGCGGACAGTTAATCCAAAGTATTTAGCTGTTTTGTGACATTTTTAATAGAAAAGCTTTTGTAGCTCTGTCTATTCTCCGAAAGAATCAGAGGAGTGTCAATATTTGGAGTCGGATAAATGGCGGCGAGCTGGCAGAAACGTTAGCATGCCGGACGAAATGCTCAGCGGTATTTCGTCTCTCTTTACGTCCTGAGTTCAAATTCCGCTGAGGTCGACTTTGCCTTTCATCCTTTGAGGGTCAATAAATTAAGTACCAGTTGCGTGCTGGGGTCGATCTAATCGACTGCCCCCCCCCCTCCCACACAGTTTCCACTCCTGTGCCTATGGCAAGGTTCCCAGTACTGAAATGGGTTTTGTAATTCATACAGTTTCTCTATGGGACAAAGCATCTCTGATAATTATTTCATCTTCTTCGATAGAAGAAATTTTCCATTTGGTAAAAAGACTGAATCAAACCAACATGTCCCTACAAATGCTTTTCAAACCCTTATACGGAACTTCAAGATCTCGGTAGTTTATAACAGATTCAAGCTGTTTGGATATATTTAGGCAGCTGTAATGTTTTTTATGGCCCTTAATCTCTCTTGTATTGACCGTCTGGAGATAAGAGAGACTTTTGGAGTGAAAGAATTATTTTATTAGTTATATACGGACAGTGTGTCTGATCTTCATGTTTTATCAAAACAGTTTTGATATTTTCTGAATGCGCATGCGTGCGCCTGTGCGCGTATTAGCCTTTGCGTGAGAGAGTGAGTGTATGTGTATGAGCGAATGTGTGAGTGAATGTGTGTGTGCGTATATATATATGCATGTGTATGTTTGTGGGTTGCATGTGATAGTGTGTATCTGTGTGAGTGTGTGTGTGTGTGTGTGTGTGAATGTGTTTGCGTGTGTATGTGTGTGAATGTGTGAGTGTGTGGGGGAGGGTATTTGTGTGCGCGAATGCATACGTACACGTATACATGTGTGTTTGTATGTATGTATATGTACGTGTATGAACGCGCCTGTTTGTGGACACGTGTGCATGAATGCCTGTGTGTGGGCGGGTGTGTACATGTGTGTGTACGTATGTGCGCGTGTGTACGTATGCGCACGCGCATGAATAATTGTGTGTGTGTTAGAGACTCATTCTGTGTGTATGAGAATGACTGAGTGTATGTTTGGGTGTGCGTGAAAAATCGTGTGTGTGTGTTTATATGTGTGAGTGCGTGAATGACCGTGTGTGTGCGTGCGTGTACGTGTGTGTATATAAATAACTCTTTGCATGTCTGTATGCGTGTGTATGTGTGAGTGTATGTCTGTGTTTATACGACTGACTGTGTGTGTCTTTTTTTTTTTTAATTGGTTTGTTATATGTTATGATTTATTTAGCAGTCATTTACCTGAAGGCAAGGTTACAAAAGATAAAACATCGTTGACAGCAAGAAACAATATGGCCGACTATAAAACTGGTGACCTCGTAGCGTCGAGGTTCTCTCACCGTTATTTTTTCAACAACAGCTAACTCTTTAAATGCCATTAAACTTTTACAAGCTGTATCGTTTCTTCCATGATGACCGTTTGGAATCTACGACATATATTCTTACTCACCTTCTACACAAATCCAAGTTCGTTAATGTCTTGTTTCATGCTGGGAGATATATAGCTTGTAACTCTACATGTTCAACATTTTCCTTAATACTTTATACATGTACATGTAGGCGCAGGTGTGGTAAGAAGCATTCTTCAAAACTGCATGGTTCCGGGTTCAGTCCCACTGCGTGACACCTTGGGCAAGTGTCTTCTACTATAGTCTCGGGCCGACCAAAGCCTTGTGAGTGAATTTGGTAGACGGTAACTGCAAAGAAGCCCGTCGTATATATATATATATATATATATATATATATATAAACAATATATGAGTATATGCATATATATGTACATGTATGTATATACGTTCATCCACATGTACATATAGATACATAACTGGGTACATGACGTGGCAAAAGAACAAGGACAAAAATGGTAAAGAAGGTGCAACAAACATGCAGGCCACATAGAAACATCCCCTTCATCATATATATATATATATATATATATATATATATATATATTGTTGTACTTGGGGATGGTCATATTGCCAGTTTAGCCAATAAAAACACACGCACTGTATATTTGGTGTTAATTTTTTTTTTTTTTTTTTTTCAGCTTTATATTACATTAATCTTAATCTTAATCTTATTTCGGCCAGAGTTCTTTCGTCACACTTCTGTGACCTCATCAGTGGTCCTTTGTTTCCTTCTTTCTTATGTGTGTCTCACCTTGCTAACTATCAGCTAACTATTCTCTTATTACTTTCAGTCATTTGATTGCGGCCATGCTAGAGCACCGCCTTTAGCCGAACAAGTCGACCCCAGGACTTATTCTTTGTAAGCCCAGCTTTCCTGACCATTTTTTAGTACCAAAATTGATATCCATCAATATTAGTGTGCCTAAGTCTGGAACCGATTTCCATGTCGAGGCTGTCTGGCAGCTGCTCCATATGTCAAATGTCAACATTAACCCGGTTCATATTCAGTCAGTGTCATCCATTGATAACAGTTGCACGAACGTTCGTTGCGATTACAAGCGAGAAGATTGTTAGAACGAGTTAAGACATTGTTATAACGTTTGGATTCATTGCCTGCGAAGATGACATTTATATAGGATCTTCATCACACACACACACACATACAGATATACATACAGACATACATACATAGATATATATACACACACATACGCACGTGTATATATATATATATATATATATATATATATATATATATATATATATATATATATATATATGTATGTATGTATACGTAGATACATATATATTTATCTTTTATCAATTATCTTTTACATGTTTTAGTCACTGGACTATGGCCATTTTGGAGCTTCACCTTGAAGTGTTTAGTCGAACAAATAAGACCCCGGTATCTTTTTTGTTTGTTTGTTTGTTTTTTGTTGGGGGGGGTGGTTAAGTCTGGTATTCATTCTATCAGTCAAGTTTGCGGAACTTCAGAGGTACGGGGGCGTAAACAAACCAACACAGATTGTAAGGGTTGGGGGAGACAAACACGAAGACACACACAGACACAGACACACACACGCACGCACACACACACACACACACGCGCGCACATATTAGAATGGTTTCCATACAGTTTCCGTCTACCAAATTTAGTCACAAGGTATTGGCCACCCACTAGATTCTAACAAAAGATTCTTTTGTCCAAGCTGCTGCGTAATGGAATTGAATTCGAAACCACGTGACTGCAAAGTGATCTTCTCAACAACACAGCCGCACGCAGACAGATATAATCTACATGTGAACATCCATGCGCAGTCACATAATATATAGTATGTGCGTGCATTTAGAATACACACAATTAAAAGCAGAGATATATACGTTTGTCAGTATACATACATTCATTCATACATTCATTCATACATGCATGCATATATACACACGCAATCACTTACGTAAAGCTTGTACCCGTAAGCACATTCACCATACACCCACATATATATCTGTTTCTATAGGTGGATCAAACAAATGCCGATAGATGAGGAGAATCATTTGTAGTCCAACAAAAAGCAGAAACATGCCGTGTAATTGCTGAAAGAGAATTGTTGCCTTTCAGCTTTGCATTCTCAACGAAGAGAAGTCTGCCAAGTTTCATTGTTGACCGAATCTAGAGGAGGCTATAAGTAAGCAGACTAACAACATCGTTTGATCATGACACCAACAGCACAAAAGTATTGTTCTAATGATATTGCTGTAGTCTTTGTTTGTTATATATTATTTCATTTGTTACTACACCGTTCGTTATTTCTGTTGTTGCTATCACTGTCGTTGTTGTTGCTGCTGCTGCTGCTGCTGCTGCTGCTGCTGCTGTTGTTGTTGTTGTTGTTGTTGTTGTTTGTTGCCCTGGTAATTCTGTTTACTAATCTTTAAGCCGCCAGAGTCCGGAAGTACACAACAAATGGATTAAATCCTTATTTTTTACATTTCGTGTTTTGTACTTATATTGTATTACATTTCTCCTCCCGTGTCATTTAATGAGTTAACAGCTTGGTCCATTACTAATTAAAGGTCACATATTTGTCAATACAACCACTGTAACCACAGGGAGAGGCAGACAAGTACGAGTTAGGTATGCGTTTGTAAATTAAGAGGAAAAAGGAGAAGAGACAGAGAGAAAGAAATAAAGAAAGACTGAAGGATTTGTTTTTATAAATAGAAGATAAAGGGTACATACAATGTGTGTGTGTGTGTGTGTGTGTGTGTGTGTGTGTGTGTGTGAAGGGACATGGCCTAGTGGTAAGGGTGTTGCATTCGTGATCAGAAGATCGTGGTTTCGAAACCCAGGCCGGGCTATGTGTTGTGTTCTTGAGCAAGGCACTGCATTTCATGTTGCTCCAGTCCACTCAGCAAGCAAAAATGAGTAATCCTTGCAACGGACTGGCGTTCCTTCCAGAGTCAAAGTTGTCCACCTCGCCTAAGCAGCGCTGTGGCATCTTTCGAAATCTACATGTTAGCAGGCGCATTGTGACCAGCGGTGTCTAACAGCAACTGAAAGTCGATGCATAGATACAATGATGTATATATATGCATATATATATATATATATATACTTATGCCTGTGTGTGCGTATGTGTGTGTCTGTGTGTATATTTATATATGTCTGTATGTATGTATGTATATGATATAGTATGTGTGTGCACTTGTGAAAATTACAGTCGTGATCAATCACGTGTGTAACCATCACCATCCTTCCGTCTCAGTTTACCTCGGAACTCATTAATAAATACATCCTCTTTCAGTTTCTCGCGAATCGAACGATCTGGTAGATGTTCCCTTACTTGATCGATAAATGTATTTGCGCACTTATCTGTGTATGTATATACAGGGTGGACCAAAAGTAGGTTTACAGTTATTCAAGTATTTCTTTCGTATTCATATATTAAGTCTGGATCTTGGTCATAAAAAAATATGAAACCATTATTCTATGCTAATTTAGTTAATTTTGTCAAGCTCTGTTTTCAGTTTGTAAGATAGAAATTTAAATGTAATAAAATGTTTTAAAATAAATTGAAAGTGCCAACGTGATAGCTGTAAACCTACGTTTGGGGCCACCCTGTGTGTGTGTAAATATATATATATATATATATATATATATATATATATATATATATATATATATATATATATATATATATATATATATATATATATATATACATACATTTATAGATAGATAGATAGATAGATAGATAGATAGATAGATAGATAGATAGATAGATAGATAGATAGATAGATAGATAGGTAGGTAGGTAGATAGATAGATAGATAGATAGATAGATAGATAGATAGATAGATAGATAGATAGATAGATATGTATGTTAGTGCAAACAGGAAAAATAAAACTCAACATTTTTATTAATATTTAGTGGAAGCAACAGAGTGACTCAGGGCCGGAGAGTTTCGTGCGTTGGCATTTATCGAAGTGCCAACACACGAAACTCTCGGACCCTGAGTCACTCTGTTGTTTCTACTAAATATTAATGGGATCACCACTACTTTATTATCTCCCCTTCTTCCTAGCTCTCCTGTGTGACCCCTCTGTCCAGCATTCGCCATGATAGATCGCTAGCCACAAAGCCTTTTTCTCTTTTCTACCTTTCCGTCGAAGAGCGTAGGCTCGAAACGTAAAAGACTTTCTCACTTCCCGAGCGTTAAACTAATACATCTGTTTGCTGTTTACACACCCGTCTTCGTCTTTTGTTGTTGTTGTTTTTTTGTAAATTCTCACTATATATATATATATATATATATATATATATATATATATATATATATATATATATATATATATACATATCTGATTTAAATGAGGAAAGAAATCAAATCGATATTACAGTTGTTTCTGTAAATGATTTTTTTTTAATTTCATATCTCATATAATGTTATGTAACACATTCAATATATAGAAATATGTAATCCTATTTTTATAGTTCGTTCACTTCCTCAGACATCTTGATTTGAAAACACGATTAAGCCTCCGATGCACAATTCTGGGCCTGCGCACTTTTACATAATTTCCATCAACCAAATTCGCTTGCAAAGCATTGCTTGGTCAGTGGCCATAGTTGAAGACACTTCCTTATGGTGCCGCGCAGTGATATTGAACCTAGAATCACCTGTTTAGCTGTTAATGGTTGCAAAAACGTGTTTCTTAACCACACAGTCGTGCCTGCACGACTGTGTCTATTTTAAACAACATATAAACAAATATAAATACATGATCGCGAAAATTTTATCTCCAACTATATAAAAAAATCTCTTAACACCTCTTATCTAAAAATGTATCTTCCGAAAATTTCTATTTCTTCAAAAGAATTTTCTTCAAATCCCAGGATAAATTTCTTTTCTAATACAGTTTACTTAAAAGTCAAATGATTTTCTAAAGTATTTATTTCTGTTTTTTATCAATTTATTATTTTCAATTTTTTTTCTTTCATTTATTGTGCGAATATTTGTTTCATTAACATTATTTTTTTTTATCAGTTTAAGTGTGATTAGGTAGTGCAAAGCCTGCATCTATATCAGACACGAGAACTACTTAGAATTTTTTCTGGGTCATCATCACCATCATCATCGCATTTTCGTGGTGACGAACAGGACGAAAAATTGATACTCTTTCAACTATCACATACAGAATTTGTCGATCAAGATTAGTAAAGACAACCAGCAGTCAGAAAAAAAAAGCTGAGCGTAGTTGATTATGGGTTCTATGTTTAAGAGATAAAGGAAAATTCGATCGTTATCATTTCCATTTTTATGAGTAAAACTATTGGGGGTGATTTTATGACTATTATTATTGCAGTTACCACGATATTTATTATTATTTTAAACTAGCAATTTTAGAGTAGTTCAAGTCACCAGATATGGAATTTATATGCCTAAGTGTAGAAGATATCTGTGTTAATGTTTCATTGTGCAAATATTTAATGTGACTTTTGGGGTTAAAGTTGTGTATATATGTAATTTCTTCCTTCTTTTACGAGCCGCTTTATAATACCAGGCATTATCGTTAAATATTCATTTTCTTATTAGCAGACAATTTAGCTACTCGAATGGAGATGCTTTTCATGCTTTCATTGATCACAGATCCAGGGTGACTGGATTCCCTGTAAGTTCAGTGTAAAGTTTGATATGGATTACATATATGTATATATATGTATAAAATGTACATGTTTATATATATATGCATGTGTGTGAATGTATGTGTGTGTCCGTGTGTGTCTGTGCCTGTGTGTGTCTGTGTCTGTGTATGTATGTATTACTGTACGAGCATGTTTGAAGTATGTCTAGATTTGTGAGTACATTTGTACGTATATGTGTGTGCGTGTGTGTGAGTGTAGTGTGTATGTGTGTGCGTGTGTTATATATATATATTGTATATTGTATATTATATATATGTATGTGTGTCTGTGTTTGTCCCCACCATCGCTTGACAATCGATGTTGGTTTGTTTATGTCCCTGTAACTTAGCGGTTCGGCAAAAGACAGCGATAGAATAAGTACTAGAATTACAAAGAATAAGTCCTGTGGTCGATTTGTTCGACTAAAGGAGGTGTTCCAGCAGGGCCGCAGTCAAATAACTGAAACAAATAAAAGAATTAAAATATATATATATATATATATATATATATATATATATATATATATATATATATATATATATATATTTGAAGATAAGCAACAAAAATTCAATAGGTTATAGCAGTACGTACGTTTCGTACAAGCTCCATTTATTCATGTAGTGAGAACACCACAGAATTTACAATGAAAATGTAATCCTCAGCTGCATAATGGAATTTCATTTTAAAAAGTCATTTTGAAAATGTTTGCAAAAAACAAGAGTAAGAGAAGAAAACATACCATCTCGACTATGCTGCTGTTTCACAGACAAGTGAATCAAACAAGAATTTAAAATCTAATTGGAGGGATAGTAGTAATTTCAAATTTAGAGGAAGGTGAGCGTTTGTATGTGTGTGTGTGTTTATAATTATATGTATATATATAGAGAGAGAGACAGAGATGGGGAGAGAAGGGAGAAAGGAAGAAATAGACGGAGAGAGAGGAAGTAAGGTAAATAAACACAATTAGCCTTAGTATATGTGCTATATGCATTTACATGGAGCGCAAAAAGTGCAGATATAAATAAAGAAAAAATATATATAACGAAATTGCGCAATGTCCTATCTCGACAGCTGTTTCAGGAAGAGTTAAGTAATAATCAAGACTTGCGCGTGATACATGCCAAAAAGACATAGGTGTGCGACCAGTAACCAGTCGAATGAAATCTTTTCTCAACACAACACTGAAAAATTTGATGTTTACTGATTCCTAATTTAAAGCAGTGACATTCTTAGATTCTAGTTTGAATAACAAATCCATAAATTCTATCCATTAATTGAAAACCCTCACGTTTCGATTTCGTTTCGCTTATTTTTTTTTTTATCATTCTCATTTTTGTAATAAGAAGTATTTATTCTGTTAATAATCTTATTTTAGTTTCTAAAAGCTATATATAAATCATTAAGAATATATCCTGTGCAAATGAAGTTGTACTCTTCTTGAAGGTATATCTTTTGAAATTATATAATTATTTTCAGAAGATCTCAATATCTTTAAACTATATCTGTATACGTTTACATGTGCACTCACATATACATATATATATATATATATATATATATATATATATATATATATATATATATATATATATATATATATATATATATATAATAGAATATAATATAATTATTTTCAGAAAATCTTTATATTTTTAAACTATATCTATATACGTTCACATGCGCGCATACACACACACACACACACGTACATATAAAGATATATATATGTATATATCGTGGCGCTCCGTCGGTTACGACGACGACGGTCCCAGCTGATACGATCAACGGAACAGCTTACTCGTGAAATTAACGTGCAAGTGGCTGAGCGCTCCACAGACACGTGTGCCCTTAATGTAGTTCTCGGGGGAGATTCAACGTGACATAGAGTGTGACAAGGCTGGCCCTTTGAAATTCAGGCACAACAGAAACAGGAAGAAAGAGTGAGAGAAAGTTGTGGTGAAAGAGTAGAGCAGGGTTCGCTACCATCTTCTGCCGGAGCTTCGTGGAGCTTTAGGTGTTTTCGCTCAATGAACACTCACAACGCCCGGTCTGGGAATCGAAATCTCGATCCTACGACCGCGAATCCTCTACTCTAACCGCTGGATCATTGTGCCTCCTATACATATATATATATATATATATATATATATATATATATATATATATATATATATATATATATATAATGTGTGTGCGTGTATTGTTTGTTTTTATGTCAAGTTAAGTCAAAACAATTTAACATTAAACTGACAAATTACTCAATAGAGTGCGATTATCATATTTTTACAAGAAGAGGAACGATAATGACTTTGCGTTTCGACCTTCTAGCCTTCGTTGAGCTACACACACACACATACACACATGCACACACACACACACACACACACACAGATAGATACATGTCTGTATGTATATATGTATGTACGTATGCATGTATGTATGTATGTATGTATGTATGTATGTGTGTGTGTGTGTATGTATGTACGTATAAACCAATTTCCCCTTAGATAACCACAATACAAGAATGCAAGAACCCCACTCTCCTGCGGTAAACCAACATCAAAAGTAAATCATATGTTAAGATCTACCACAAATTCAGTTCTATTCAGAAATTGTATTAAATGTATAATTATTTTCTGCTAACTAACCTTTGTAAAGATTTCAGCTTGACTACTAGGCTAAATCGCAAATGATCTTAACTGAAATTAATAAGCTATTTGTCTTGAGGCAAAACACTGCTTTTGAATTATAAAGATCTCTCTCTCTCACTCACCCAACCCGATCAGGCTTTTTTAAAATTATTATTATATTTACTCGCTAACACATGCATAGGAACACACATGCACACTCATAGAACGATTACATGTATTTGAATGTGTAGGATATTCCATAATCTAAAAATCGTTTTAAATGTCTATTCATAAGTCTTCTTGCTGCCTGTGGGAACTAAATTACTCACTTGGTGTAAATTAGCATAGCAATATGGATGAAAAGACTTTTCATTAAGACGATAGAAAACTTGTCCGCGTTCTTTCGTTTATGCATACACGCATGCGTACGCAAACACGAATAAAATGTGTGTGTGAATGTGTGTGTGTGTGTGTGTGTGTGTGTGTGTGTGTTTGTGTGTGCGTGTGTACATACATGTATGTATTCATTATATTCTGAAAGTAGCAAATTGGAATAACTTTGATGATAGATGGGTGAATTTATGAATCTTTCGTAGAATGAGAATGTTGTAATTTAAGTGTTAACCAAATAATTTCGTACAGTTCTATATTTGAGAGATGAGGAATGATGTATATTATTTACATTATTTACATTTGACGGATCCTCATCTTGTTTGTTGTTAACACAACGTTTCGGCTGATATACTCACCAGCCTTCATCAGGTGTCTTGGGGAAATTTCGAACCTGGGTTCTCATTCCTAAGGTATTTTTCGATGTTATTATTATGATTATTATTATCATTATTATTCAGGTCACTGCCTGGAATCGAACTCGGAATCTTGGGGTTAGTAGCCCGCGCTCTTAACCACCACGCCATATGCCCGTTTCTCATATTCTTCTCATTTTCTCCTATATTTCCTAACTCTAAATGTTTAACATTACTTAGCTACATACGCTTGCATATACATTTACACACACACACACACACACACGTATGTAGATAGAGAGATGCGTACATAAATATACATAGTGTGTGTGTGTGTGTGTGTGTGTGTGTGTGTGTGTGTGTGTGTGTGTATGCGTCTTTATGATGGTATATGTGTGTGCGTGTACATGTATGTTATATATTTATGCAAGTATATATGTGTATGCATATATATATATATATATATATATATATATATATATATGCGTGTGTACATACATATATAGTAATTTTATGAAGATATATTTCGTGGTTATACCAGAAATAACTTTTTATGAAAAGTGAATTATCGAGGTGGTTTAACAGAAGTGAAAACGATCTGATTTAGAGCGATGATATCTAAAACCTTACAGTAACACGTTCTATACGATCATATGCATGCAAATGAAATCCAGTCACATATTGAAATAAATATCTATACAATATGCTCAATCTCCGAACACAATACGTTTCTGATAGTCAAACATTCACAGATGTTTATGGTCGTTTTTAGCCTTTATCAGCGGTGATACAAAGACTACTAAGTATGTGATATCGTTTAAACACAGTATAGCATAAAAGCTGATGGCTTACAGAAGCAACCAAAATATCACTAACACAAACATGAGCAATGTGCTATGCAGATAAAAGCTGTGTAAAAAGTGCTTAAATCACCGAAGCCAACGTTTAGTTAACGCATGAAAATTAGCTATTATATTAATTATACGAATAAATACCGTAAATCCTCGAGTATAATCCGCACTTTTTTCCCAAAATTTTTAGTGCGCACTACATACGAGGTTAAAAATGAAAAATATTTTCTAAGCAAAATTTTGTAAGTGATAAATATTTAAAAGCAATTTACTTAATATTTATTTTTCACTGTTATTTCTTTATTTTCTGCTAACAAAGGGCACAAAAAAACTACACGTTTGCATTGTTATATATACAATAATAATAAAGGAAGCTACCGTATATACGTTTACAAACCAAGGACGTTATATAGACCTCATTGACTCAAGTTAGAGAACGGGTTCGTATTATACACAAGGTTTAAGTTTCTCAGAGGCACAGCCCCCTAAAAATCCCCTGCGTATTGTACTCAAGGGCGGACTATACTCGAGAATTTACGGTATTTCGTAGTTATTCGGTTTTCATGCCTATCCTCACCATTCGTCATGAATGTTGGGTAATGGCCGAGAATATACGATCACTTGATACAAGTGGCCCAAGGATCTCTGAAGTAACGTTACTTGACAGGTTGCGAAGCTTGAAGATCAGAGAGTCTCTTCATGTCAAGCCATTTCTCTGCATTGAGGGGCCTCAGCTCCAGTATTATGGGCTGTGGTCAGAATATCGCAGGAAAGAATCGCAAGGAGGATTCTTCAAGCCGAGCCAACTGACAGGAGACCAATGGGTTGACCAAGAACGCGATGGTTGGATGATATCCATACTGTCATTTGGTCACGCTTGAGAATTCAGCAGGTGAATATAATGACGGTTGCTTTTCGTGGGACCAGATGAAGGAGGGGCCCTAAGGACTCTCCTCTTACGACCCTCCTAGGAATAGTGGCGGAGAAAATGGATGGATGAATGGATGGTTTGATGGTACATTATACGGAAATTATATTTTTCATGCGAAGTGAATAAGCAAGTAGACTTTCTCTACTTGTCAACTGATGTTAACAAGATATCACTTCACCCCACACTGAAATATTACTCACCCGTCTATACACGAAACCTTCCGGTTTCACTATCCGCTGGTTGCACAAAACTTTACTTTCCATCACTCTTCGATAGATGTATTATTCCTCACCGCATTTTTATCTTCCTCTGAACTGACAAAAATGCATTTTCTTTGGTGCCCCAGCATGGCCGCAGCCTCAAGGCTGAAACATATAAAAGAATAAACGTTAACTAAATGATAAGGATTCGATTCTCGTATGATTCCCATTTTTGTTTATATTTTCTGACACTAATTGGTATTTCAGTATTTATCTTCGTACATAAACACATGGTTGTGCGCGCGTGCGTATGATATTTATAGTGTACGCGAATGCGTGGTGATATGTATGTGTATATATATATATATATGTGTGTGTGTGTGTGTGTATGTATGTATGCATGCATGTATGTATACAAAGAATGGGGATTTAGTTCACAAGTGATCTAAACGATTAGGTACGCTAGGTAAGTGCTGTAACGGATTACTAGGGCTCCAAAGTTATAGCCGAGACGGCAGTTATGGAGCCATTGCAGATTTCCGATGCAGCGGATATATAATTGTTAGAGAGGACAGCAAACATTAAGGCAAGACAAATATCTCAAGTCAGGTATACAATATTATTGGAAAATTTTTTTTTCCAATTTTTTCCAATAATAATATTGTATACGACTTGAGACGTTTGCCTTTCCTTAATGTTTGTTGTACTCTTTAACAAATATATATATATATATATATATATATATATATATATATATATATATATATATATATATATATATATATATATGTATATATATATATATATATATATATATATATATATATATATATATATATATATATATATATATATATATATACATATATATATATATATATATATATCCACTCAAACTTAATGCTCTGTAACTCTAACTTTGCTTATATTTTCGCTTCAGCCATTGTCTTTCAATTAGTTCTGTTATTCTTAATGTCTCAATTATTTATGTGTAGGATAAAACCAGATAACTTGAGGTACTGACCACCACCAGCGATTAAATTCTAAAAGGAAATCCTATTTACACTTCAGGACACGGTTTCGTTTCAATACACTGATTCTTAAAAATGACGTCCCCTAATGTTCTCTATAACAAATTTTACCATGATGTCAGAAAATCGCAACTAGAGAAATATTACCTTATAAGGTTTCTATACATGCTATATCCAGTTCCTGCTATAACTGTATGATTCCATTATGTCTTTGAGTGAACACACACTAAAATAAAATCCTTGTTTCTCTTCTAGTAAGCTTTTATTCGTAAACTTTAAAGGAGCGATTGTCGTAACCATAACATTCACGCCTTTTACAAAGACGTTAGACATATAATGGAAGCGAATCGTTTTCAGGAGAGAGTAAAATTAAGATGTTAGTCTTATCTCGTTGTAAATCCGACTCAGAATACACTGAATTCAAGATGTCAGTGGTATTTCGTCGTGAACTTATTCCTTGTTCAAACTCAGAAGAGACTGAAAGCTAAATGTTAGTCTTGTTTTGTTCAAATGGAAGCGAAACGTTTTCAGGGGTGAGTAAAATTAAAATGTTAGTACAGTTCTATAATTTAAGAGATGAGGAATTACGTACATTATTTATATTATTTACATTTGACGGAAATTTGTTCTCATCCTGTTTGTTGTTAACACAACGTTTCAGCTGATATACCCTCCAGCCTTCATCAGGTTCGAAATTTCCCCAAGATGCCTGATGAAGGCTGGAGGGTATATCAGCCGGAGGACAAATATCCGTCAAATGTAAATAATGTAAATAATGTAAGATGTTAGTCTTATCTCGTTGTAAATCCGATTCAGAATACAGTGAATTCAAGATGTCAGTGGTATTTCGTCGTGAACTTATTCCTTGATCAAACTCAGAGGAGACTGAAAGCTAAATGTTAGTCTTGTTTTGTTCATAGCTTGTTCAGACCCTGGATTTTCTGACTCAACATACAAGAAACCAGTGATTCATTTCAATTCCTTGTAAGGCTGCATATCATATTTTATGAGAATATACAATGATGTTAATATGGCGGCTGAATTGGTGAAATTGAAATAGCCAGTACGAATATTGTCCCATAAGCCATTAGACTTCTGAAAGTATTCAATTCGCTCAGTGATTCAAAGAAAGTCACGCTAAATTAATTTTGTGCTAATTTCTTTCTTTAAAGATTTTCAGCGAAATGCTTGATTATTATACTGCGCCATCTGGTGTCTTGTCCAATGAAGGCTTCTATATAATTATTTATTTATAGCTGAAAGGAGGGAGGTTTTAGCTAACAAAGGCACAAGAATACCCTAGCGATTAATCACAGGCCACCGAATTTCTATGACTAACACCTTAAAATTCTATCATTAATGAGAGGGTCTCTTCATGGTTTGCCAATCGGCTAGAAACAACAGCTAAATCTCTTTCAGATTTTCTCCATACTTACACAGACGCAGGCATGGCTGTGTGGTAAGAAGCTTCG
>NC_142934.1:5530663-5533163 GCF_046866305.1 Octopus bimaculoides | reverse complement strand
TGTCTTTGTGTTCTCAGCTCAAATTCCCCCGAGGTCGACTTTGCCTTTCATCCTCTCGCGGTCGATAAATTAAGTGCGTACTTGGGTCGATCTAATCGACTGGCATCCTCCCCAAAAGTTTCGGGCCTTGTGCCTAGAATAGAAAAGAATTGATTTACTGCGTTAAGGTGCTGAGCTGGCAGAAACGTTAGCACATTTGTATATACGAGTATATATATATGTAGATGTACACGCACACACACACACACACACATACATACATACATACATATTTACATACATACATACATACATACATACATACATACATACATACATACATACATACATACATATTCCTATCAATCAAAGTTCGAAGCTCTTATCTGTTTAAGACAATAAAAAATAACATAATTAGAAGAAAAAACAAAAGAAAACCAAATCGACCAATACCGAAATATATTCTCAAAGAAACAACAGTTTATTATTTCTGGAAAATTCTCGTTCTAAATACAAACTATTTCAAAGGAAACCAGTGAAGTTTCACGCTGATATCACGGTTACTTAGTAGTAGTCAGAATTTATGTTACAAGTTCGTAAAACTGTTGTAGCCTAAATAGAACTAAGATGTCGGCGGTTGATATCGTGGATAATTTTGATTCCTCTCGGGACTATGTTTTGCTTTGAATGTGTGTGTGTGTGTGTGTGTGTGTGTGTGTGTGTGTGTGTGTGTGTGTATGTGTGTGTGTGTGTAGTGTTGTTGATGTTGTTTGATCATATTTTTCCAAAGAGAAGCTTCATGTTTGATTGATAGATTGATAGGAATATATATATATATATAGCTTTAGTATGTGATAGTGGATTTTCATCGATGAGTTCTTGAAAATTGGTTATTTTTCCCTAAAACTATATATTTTATATATACTTTATCTATAAGGCTCAATTTAATTTTAATTTTTTATAAATTGATTTTAATTGAGTTTTTTACCTGTAATTTTGGATTTTGTCCCTAATATTATTATTATTATTATTATATATATATATATATATATATATATATATATATATATATATATATATATATATATATATATATATATATATATATATAGTATGTAGATGGAGTTATAATCATATTTTTTGACTCATCTGTCTGAAGAATTTCTAATAGGTGTTACATGGTTTTTTTTCTAATCTCCCGTTTAGAAGTGTGTGTATGTATATGTGTTTGTATATAAGTATAATATATATATATATACATATGTATATATATATATATATATATATATATATATATATATATATATATATATACATATGTATATATGTATATATATATGTATATTAAATTGAAGATTTACTCAAAATCTTTTGTAGAGTTCATTTTACGGACTGTACAACGAAGGCTAGCAATATGAAACTTTGAAGCTCCTGTCTTCTTCTTCTTAAAGTATTAGGAGTGTACGTTTGTATGTGCTTGTGTGTGTGTGTGTGTGTGTGTGTGTGTGTGTGTGTGTGTGTGTGTGTGTGTGTGTGTGTGTGCGTGCGTGTGTGCTAGAGTGTGTATCCGTGTTTGCGCTCGCGCACGCGCCTACTGATACTTCCTATTTCTCTATTGCCCACAAGGGGCTAAACATAGAGGGGACAAACAAGGACAGACAAAGGGATTAAGTCGGTTACATTGACCCCAGTGCGTAACTGGTACTTAATTTATTGACCCCGAAAGGATGAAAGGCAAAGTTAACCTCAGCAGAATTTGAACTCAGAACGTAAAGTCAGACGAAATACCGCTAAGCATTTCGCTCGGCGTGCTAACGTTTCTGCCAGCTCGCCGCCTTCTGATATTTCTGCCAAGGATTACACATGGCCGATCTCTGATCTCCAATAATTATCTATTTTTTCTATGTAGATGAGTGACTCAGTCAAAATATAAGGAAATAATATTTTTTTTAATTCTCTTTTCTCATCGTAAGAAGCTCTCCGTGTTATTTTACTCTTATTTTTTCATATCAGAATACCTCAAACAAACTACAACGATCTTCATATATTTTACAAATACATTGCGTAGATGTTTGTGTGTGTAAGTGAAATAATCAAACATGATTCTGATTGGTTAAGAAGTTTGCTTCATAACAACGAGGCTCCGTTTTCATTTCTACTGTGTAGTATCTTGGCGAAGTGCATTTACCATATCGCGGGTCAACCAAGCCGCTTCAATGAATTGGATGGACGGAAGTTGTATAGAATCGCGTCATATGGTTGGTACCTGTAGTAAAAATGTGTGGCCGTTTTAATTACGGAACTTGTACAAATATTCTTGGGGAATACATCATATAAATTTGAATCGGGACAAGTTTTTTACTCTCCCAATTCACTTGTTCATCAAAAGAATTAATGTAGGCCATCAAATGCAATGGATGCTGCAAAGATTAAATTACACAATCCAAACTCACCTTGAGAATGAGATCAACGGTTTATCGACAACAAATACAAGACTCAGCGAACATTTGGATATAAGTGC